>NC_134854.1:99975223-100275223 GCF_049852395.1 Peromyscus maniculatus bairdii
AACACTGCAGGCAAGGGTCAGTAGTGTGTAAAAGCTGGAAGGCAGGAAGGGCTGTGCAATGCCATTTTTAGACTATATACATCCATTATCAGCATTAACTCACAACTGTAATTACCTGCACTGGACCCACACAATGTCTACCTCATCAACAATCAGTCAAGAAAGACAGAGGGCCTACCTACCTGTTACCTGCTGAGCCCAATAGGTCCAATCGTTACATACACAGTTCTGGTCAACCTCAATGAGTCACAAACAAAACAGACAGCACATTTGAAAGATATTTGTGGGGAGGATGGGGGAGAGATATGGTAAGAAGGTGGGGGTGACAGTAGTCAGTATATGTGACATATGAGTGAAAGTGTAAAATAATAATCATAAAAAACATTTTTAATATTCCAGTTTATATATTCTATTAATTTTTGGAAATATACACTTGCTTATGACTAATACAACTGAAGCTAAGATCAACTCTATGTATTATTAGAACTATGAAGATAAATATAAGAAAAACTTTTTACTACTAGGAAAAAAGCAATGAAGCTGTGTGCACTCACTTAAAACATATTAAACATAAACATTAAAAACACTGTTACTTTGAACTTGCTTGCAGAGAGAATTTCCTGGAAATCTATTTTCAGATGAAAGAATTCAATTCCTACCACTTCCACTGTTAGATGAAAAGTTCCACAAAATAGTCTATGAATCTCAACTAAAATTGAAGGTTGACCAGCAGATGTCTATGAACATTTGCTCTTCCAGATTTATAACATGATCAGGACAAGTTCCACACAGATCCTCTTATTGTCACCACAAGTTAATTTACCAATAAAATACCAAAAAAGCATATTCTCTTTTGGAATCATTAATATTTTTGTATCCTCATGAAAAGGGAAATTAGTAATTAGATAATATCATGAGTAAAATATAAAGCTCCAAGAAATATATGTAATTACTTCAAGAAGTTCTGTTTTTGTATATGTTGAAATAAAACATCTTCTCAGAGATATCATCTTGGAACGCCTGTGGGGTAAGGAAAAGCAAGGGGAGGTGTAATAAAGACAGCATTAAATCATTAATGTCTAGGAAAAGTCAAGTGTTTCCTCCCCTCACAGTTTAAGGAAAAACCAAGAAAAGAATATTGTGAGTCCAACTGTGGCACAGACTTTGGGTTCTGTGTCATATGATAGGATGGAGTACTAGATGTAATGATATGGAAATAAAATTTAAACCAGTTAGCTGGTAACTGAATCTTCAGTGAGAAAATGTATACCAAACTACAGTCAATTGAATTGTCTGAGGTAGCAGAATATTCACTAGGATGGTATGTTTAGCACCATTTAAAGCATTCACCACTTTAACCAATAGTCCAGAAAATGAAAAGTCTTGGTGATATGTCTCCCATCACACCAGGCTTCCTCCTTCATTTTGCTATGACTCCAGCTGTGGTACCCGTGCTATTTGTCATTCTTCTCTGGGGCATCCACACAAGCTTGAGTGCTCGTACCAAATAAAACATTTTTCCTGCTCACACAAACATCTGTCCCCTTCAGAACTGCTGTCATAACTCTCTGCCATACTAGAGGTGCATAATTCTACATACTATGTTGTAATATTTAAAAACCTGTCCACCTAATTAAAATAATGCTAATGCAAAACATACTTTGCTCCAAAGTTTTGTACTAAACACATTTAATCTCATACCATTGATAAAAACAAGTTTCTTAAACTGCAGATAAGGACATTGTGTTCTTAAGCAAGAGAAGCTGAACTCATCTTGGGAACTTTCTCCAAATCTAGCTCATTGCAGCTGTGAAACTGGATCTAATGCAAATACCTTCAACTAACCTACGAGCTGAGGCCAAAGACAGTGTCTATTTCTTTTTACACTTCTTTCCACAGCTCACACTACACAGCATTAGCTTGCAAGTGTGTTAAAAGTTTGAAGGAATGGAAGAATAAAGAATATATGCAAAATATTTTCTGTGGGGGTCCATAGAATGTTCTACCAAGTCCTTATTTGTACTTTAAAGGCCCATGAAATTAAAGGCAGATGCTCCTGGAAGTAAAATTCTTGAGAAGTCAGTGCATATATGTGAATGTGTTTGTCAGTTAGGGCAGCAAGCTCCTTTTTTGTTGTTTATGTTCTGTTTGGAGGTGCTATGGAACAATCCGAAGGGCCTAGAACATATTGTGCAAGCAAACTATCACTGAGCTATACCCCAGCTACATCAAATTGCCTCTTTATGCATTCATTCCTTTGCTAGTTCATATTTTATTCATTTCACTCATCTATACTCCTAAGATATTGTCATAAACAAAATATTTCATTTTCTATTTCTTTAATAACTTCACTCTGCTTTCACAATATTGATGAATATGTATATACAAGAGTCAGATAAAATGTGCCTTTCTATCTACAGTGAGCACTGTATTTCTATCTGAGATACTCCCTTATCATTCTGAGCAGAAAACTGCAACATAGAGAAAGCACGATGATGAGGGACTGCTCCTCCCACACTCAGAACTCCACAAAGCAAGGGTAATAGATTGGCAGGGAAAATGGCATTTGAAAGTAAGTTAGAACAAAACAAACTTATTATTTCCATATGATTGCCATGAAAGTCTTTCATTGGCTGAAACTTAGGACAAGAAAAGAAATAGCAATAGCAAAAACACATCTGTGTGCAAATTCACTGTCAACTAATATAACCATTCAAACACATACACGGTTGACCACAATTCTACCTGGAGACATTAGTAAATGATACTTCAACTAAGCTTCTGCCACATGGATGATAAACCTGCCAAGCCATGAAAGGAGCTGCATTCCTCCAGGGGAGGGTAAAGGGGGAGGCCTCTCTTGTTTCCGAATATCATCCACTTCCCAAACACTAATCCGCATGACTTTGAGTATCAGCAGTTAGTCAGGTCAGCACTCTTTCAGTTATAGTTAAGAAGGCAATTCTCTTCATTTCAACTCCGATTGTACATTCACATAAAATGCAAAAGTGCCTATTAACACTGCTGGAATGTCATCAAATTTCAGTAAAAAGAATAAATCCGAAACTTACTCCATACCATAGTTATTGATTGGCAACTTCAGTGAACCCGGCTTTGATCCCTCTGCACATTCTATATCTCCATAAAAATTTATCTGTCTTAAAGTTAAGGTTGGGAGAGGTGTTAACATTCAGAAGAATTTCACCAGGACAAAAGATAGGTCTTGAATTTTTCATTTTATTTTTATGCACCCAATTAGGCTCACTGAGATGATATAGGGAACCAGCATTGCTGTCCTGCCATCTAAGTAAATGCAGTCTAAGTAAATCGATTAGAAACAACATTTGCAAACAGAAGAACTGCCATGCCATCCTTGATAGAGACCGAAGTAGACTGAGGTGAAGCTCAAGGAAGAAATATCAAACACAGGGTTCAGTGCAAGTAACTGGTGAAAAAAATAACTGAAATCTTTAAATTCTTAATACTCTCCAAAGGCAATTCAACTTTTCAATAAGTGTAAATCTAGGAATGGACACAGTCACTCGGAATATTTTACTTCAGATATCAGGATTTCTATAAGGTGGCTGAGAAGAACTGAGGGCGCCTGTACTGGAGCCTATCACACAGCTAACGCTATCAAAATGAAATGTTTACAAGACAGCAGAGTACAGTTTCATTCTCCAATATTGGGCTGGCCATCCTCAGTCCTGAAGTTAGCCAGGAATGAACAAAAAGTGTATCTTCCTATTTCCTCAAACCAAGTTCCCCGGGTGTTTTGCATACCGAGCAAAACACAATGTGCAATGCACCGGCATTAAAGTTGAGAGAGTTTCTGTCTGTGAAGTAGGTAGTGACAGCCAAGGACACAAAGGTTCAAGTCCAAGCTGAATATTAGGCGGGTGGCTTGAAAACACCAATCCAGAAAGGCCTAGGGGAAGGGATACAGGCTTCCACTGTTGCCACCCTCCCTCTCCCCTCCCCTCTCTCTCTCTTGTTCCCTTCCAGGCTTCTCTTTCCTTGCGGTTTCTCATGGAGACGACAATCAAAGCAGAGAGAGCTGGGTTTTAAATTAGTGTGATACACACTGGGAATATGCAATCCCCAGGAGGAAAAAAAAGAAAGGAAGAAACTGCTGAGGGGAGAGGGGGGACGGCTGGAAACATATCTAAGTGACAACCTCCCCACCCCCACCCTTTATAGCACATATCCATAGATCGTTCCTGGACTCTATTCCTTCCAGTTCCCAGTACTCTATCCAACTTGACCCTTAATCCTGACAATGCAAAGAACTGCAGGGCATGCTCTGTGCGAGTGTGCCTCTCTTGGTACATGAGACCAAATTTCCAGAAGCCCCTGAATCCGGACAGTTGTAGCAGGCAAGGATGTTCCCCACCATCCCACCCACCGGCACGGGAGTGAGGTTAAGGAAGGGGGAAAAGAGATGAAGAGAAGATAGATAAAAGGCATGCAAAGATGAGCTGGAGGGTGAGTGACTGAAAGAAAAACAGAGAAGAAAGAAAGGGTGGGAAGGAAGTAGGGCTGGGTGAGAGAAGAAAGGGATGAAAGAAAGGCTGGAAGGGAGAAAGGAGCGGAGAGGAGAGAGGGATGTTGGGAAGGATGAGGGCGGGAGGGCTGGGGAGCTGGAGGGAGGGGAGGACGGAGAGGATGGGAGGGAGGCAGGAAGGGAGGGAGGCAGGCAAAGGATGGAGGATGCTCTGCCCGGGACTCACCTCTGTGGGTCGGTGGGAGTTTCTCGCCTCCTCCTCCTCGTCCTCTGTCTGCAGCAGCTGGTGTGGAATGACAGAAGCGGCTGGAGAGGCGGCGGTGGGGACTAGGGCAGCTGCTGCAGCTGCTTCTGGCCGAGGTGCGGTGCCGCCCGCTCCGCCCGGGTCTCCGCCTCACTCAGGGCTGCCAGCAAAGCCGCTCCCCCCTCCCCCCGCCCGCCCCGCGTCCTGCCCTAGCGAGCGGCAGCGGCCCGGATCGCCGCTAGGGGAGGTGCCCAGTGCGCACGCGTAGCCGCTTTCTCGCTCGCTGGCGCGTGCCCGCGGCTCGCCCGGGCTGGCAAAGGATGAGCACGCGGGCGCGCGGCCCTGGAGCGCCCGAGGGGCGGGACCCGAGAAAGGCGCCACAGAGGGCGCAGGTGCCGTCTCCATGGCAATGGCGTTACCCTCTGGGCGGGGACCAGGAGCTTGATGCGGCCCCGGCCGGGAGGGGCTGGGTTCCTGAATGATCTGCATCAGTGATGGAGAGCTGGATGGAGACTCATACTCAGAAAGACCGGACCACGTGGCCGCAGGAGGCCAGGGCCCTAGTGGACCTGGAGCACCGAACGCGGGAGAACGTGGAAGAGGATGGGACTGTTAGAGAAAACAGGGCCGGCCGAGGCTGTTTAACAAACCTCTGTGGACACAGTTTCTGTGGAAGGCATTGCAGTTGTCTGTATTAAGCACTCTAGGCATGTTGAAGTGTCCGTCACTCTCTGTCCTCCTAGGGATTACACGAGTTGGCAACATGAATACAGTCGTGTGCCTTGCCAGCCAGAAGTGGGGTCTAACTGTAATGGGGTCTAACAGTGAGATATGCTTAGAGGCAAACACGGTACACAGCTATATCCAGGGAGAAGCATAAGTTACAATTGTCTTTGTTCAACCACAGTACCGAATGACAACTTTGGCTTTGTCTGTACTACATCAAAGCAGAAAAAAGTGGAAGAAGACTTATGGCAGCTTGGAATGCAGTCGATGCTTATTCCATCTGGAATTCTCCACTGCCATTGAATCTTTTGTTCATGCCATGCTTAGATTGCCCTGAATCATGGGGTGCTCGCATTCCTATTGCCTTTTCACCCTTGACTGTGTCCGCGATGTTTTCATCCAGTTACTCCTCAGTTGCAAATTTCTAGTTGTTAGGAAATTACATGGAACACAACTGTCCTCCTATCTCTGAGTTACCTTTAATATAATCCTCTACCTTTCCCTCCCAGTGTCTCCTTGACTTTACTTCCCTTCCACATCACCGCTTGACCATCTTGAAAACGTCAAGGGGAAAAGTGAACAAATTACACGAAATGCAAGCTTTAGAAAACATCTTCATTGAACAATGCTGCTTCAGGACCACGGACAGTAGCACCGCTGCCCTGTCAGCTTTCTTTATTCAGAGCCTTTTTCTTGCTCTCAGCCTATAGAAACTGGAGAAATACTCTAAAGAAAGTGCAGGTTGCAGGGTGGAGGGGTGGCAAACAAACAAAATAAATCAACTAAATAACTAGCTAAATAAATAAACACATACAGATCACTTAAAGAATCTGTGCTAAAATATATGACCCCTGAGAACTGCAGCAGACTGGAAGATGGCCTTCAATTAGAGTTTGAAGAAATCATTGGTTTAGAGCAAGCGCTTGCAAGATTTTGTAGTGAGGAGCTGTCAAGAGAATGGTTGGTGAAGTGCTTTGATAAAAGCAGAGAAATTCCATAGCAGAGTTACATGGAGCCTTCCAGAAAGTAGGAGGCACCTCTAATATGTTCCCATAATGAAGACTAAAATACTCCGAGGTAAATTAGATGGAATGTTCACTCGAAGGGCTGATCTTTTTCTAATATTACTACTATGATTTTTTTTTTGTTTTGTTATTGTTTTGCTATTCGAGGCAGGGTTTCTCTATGTATCCCTAGCTGTCCTGGAACTCTCTCTGTAGACAAGGTTATACTAAAACTCAAAGATCACCTGCTTTTGCCTACTGAGTGCTGGGATTAAAGGAACACACCGTCACTCACCGGCTATTATTGTAATTTTATTCTCATTGTTTGAGCCAAGCTGGAGGGTATAAACTGAAATATATAGTTTTTTTGTTCTATTAATTAGGCTTACATTTATAATTTTTCTCTAATTGGCAATAAATTAATCTAGATCATGAACTTCCATGTGAACATGAGATTTCTCTTGTTTTTTTTCTGTAAGATATTATCGAAAGAAATTTGAAAGTAATTTGTAAGCTTCATGTTTATGAAATATTTAAATTGGTATTAATTATAAAGATACAACAAAACCATTCCTGATTCCTCATACCCTTGGTCCGTACCATGCTTTCAAATTGTTGTCTGTCAATCACATTGCATAAAGAAATTACTTGGGCAATACATACAAGGCACAATCAGTCAAATAGCAGCTGATATTTTTGCTTCCTACCTCCAAGGAATTTAATAACTCATGTATATTTTGAATGAAGGGAAGACCTCCTTTTGCATATTACTATTGAAAATACAAACAGAATGCCAATTTAGTCATTTCTCAAATAATAGTATGCATATTACATAAATATATATCATATCATATCATATCTATCATTGGATTCCACAAATATATCATTTTGTCTTTTCCATTTGTCTTTATTTCCTTCGTTGGTAGCTGGTTGTTATACATCTTTGATTTTTCTTCATTCAGACTGTTGCCTTTCATATTCAGCCCTCAGAAAAACATCAGCCTCCCCAGTTCATATTAAATATGAATGCCAAAATAAATAACAAAGAGTATTGTTAAATCTACACTTTTGTGCCCAAGTGAAAAACTATCATGTAAATTAGGGATAATTTTATCTGCAGTGGTGTGACATCTAGATTTTTAGAAAAGACTCCAAAACAACACTGACAATCTTAAGTAAAATTACACCTAGAGCTTATACATTTAAATGTCAGATCTCTTTAGAACAGGGGCCTCATTCAGTCTGTCAGCTTTGGAGATTTGTTTCTGTGAAGTTCTCCTGAGCAAGTTTTCTTTTAAATAGAGTTCCCACCTTAGATTCACAACAAAACTGGGTGGAAAGTAGAATGCCTGTAAAATCTTTTACAAGTTCCCACACTATGACCTTGCTTCTATGTTGACCCTTCATTATGGATTTGTAGTGATACTGAATTCATAGTAAAGTATCTCCTTGGTTTGTTACATTCATTGGATTTTACAAACAATGTTATCACAAACCACAGTATCATAAGGAATTATTTTATTGCCCAAAAACCTCCTCTGTGATCTTTCTATTCTTCTATTCCTTTCAACCCTGACAATCATTTGTCTCTTGTTAGGATTTATTTGTATAAGTGGGGTGGGGCCAGGATGTGTGTAGGTGCAGGTGTATGGGGAGACTAGAAGAGCATAGAAAGTCCCTTGAGTTGGAGATAAGGTTGTGAGCTACACAGTGTGGGTGCTGGGAACTGAGCCCAGAACTTCCACAAGGGAAGTGCGCACTCTTAATCACTGAACCATTTATCTAGCCCTCTGTTCTCTATTCTGGTCTCTATTTGTCTTTTTGTTCTATCCACAATTTTATTTTTTCCCCAGATAGCTCATTGGTGAAATTATACTGTAAGATATTTTTCAGATCAGTTCCTTTTTGTTTGGTAATGTATATGGAAGATCTCTGACTCTCCCCTCAGCCTGTGAAAAGTTTCATTTTTTTGATGACTATTTTCTCTTTAACACCAAGTGATAATCCATTAGGACTGGTAAGTCAATTAGGACCCATTCACCTACTGAAGAACATCTTGGTTAATTATAATTTTGGAGAATCATACCTAAAGCTACCATAGCAATTTCAACTTTAACAACCTATTAATTATGCCGCATCCCACCGCTGTACTTATTATCTGTCAGTTGTACTCTGTATAGGTCCACCTTATTCTTGGATTTATGAGAACTCTGAGAGACACTCAAGGAAAAAAAAGCCAGAAGGCCTTCTACCTCAGTGCATTTTCTTCCCTGGATTGTTCTTGGATGTGATTTTGTGCCTCCTACAAAAAAATATTTAATTGAATAAGGACATAAGATATGTTTAATCCTCTTAGATATCAGAACATGTGTATAGACCCCAATCTGTTCAGTGTACCCTGAATCTGTATATGGCCTTTTGCCTTGCTTTCATGCATGCCCACTTATAATCGATAGTACATGCCAAGCAATTGTGTTTAAATTAGTCTGTCGTGAGAAAGTTCTGGGAAAGGGCTGCTTTGTTAATATTTAATATGTACTTACTGAGGTTTATTTACATGTTTTTCTGATCATATTTTTCTGAACTCAACCTTCCATAGATCATTGCTTTCTTTGTTTCGTTCTTGTATAAAAATACACTGAAACTGAAGTAAGTTTTCTACAGCATTAGACTACAGTCCACCCCATTCTTTCCGGTCCTAAGAGCTCAGATCCAGCAGACAAGATCTGGAAAAGTCTACTGAAAAGTCAACAAATATCAATCAGCATCTTTATACTATTGTTTAAAAGATAAGTAAAAAATGGAAATCTCACCTTAGTTATTTGGATGTACTCCTTCTAGTCTTAAGCCTTTTAATATAACTTTCGCTTAAGCTCTTATTTTCTCTTACTAGGCCACAGCTATATTATTTTTTCAGACACAATTATTATTGATATTCCTAGAAAATCACATATATGATATATGTTTTTAAGCAAGCATATGATGTTTAAAAATAAGCATATTAGATGATTTATATTTGTAAGTAAGAATAAATGAGTTTGTTGTGACCTACTTGTGTAAAATGCCTTCCTTTCTCATGTTGGAATATTTTAACATCATTTCGCATGATTTTTAATTTTCATATAGAAGTGATAAAAAAAGAAGAGAGATTATTACAGAACTACATCATCAATAGTGTTCCCTGTACATGTTTGACCAAGGAACCCTCTTCCTTAAAAAAACATATACTGACTAGAGTTTTAAGGAACATGCTTTGGGAAAAAATAACCTTTATTTTCATTTGCTATGCTGTCCTAATGAATTAATTCCTGATTTAAAAGAAAAATTTGATCCCATACTGCCATTATTATGTTTATCCAAGAATGATTTCACAGGTTAGAGAAATGGCACAATAGATAAAGCACTTGTAATAAAAGCATGATGACTGGAGTTCAAATGCCCAGAATCCACAAGAAAAACAAACAAACAACAATAAAAACAGAAAAACAAGTGATCATGGTGGCCTTTCAGCTATCCCAGCCAGCAAAGACGAGAATTCTTTGAAGCAACTGGCTGCCCAGACTAGCCAAGTAGGCCAGCTCCAGGTTTGGAAGAGACCACACCTCAGTAAATGAAGTAGAAAGTGATGGAGGAAAATCCCTGATGTTAATCTTTAGCCTCAACACACACATACACACACACACACACACACACACACACACACACACACACACACTCAAGAATAATTTCACAATAAAGATATTTTAGTAATAACCCTTTGTTATTGCATACCTTTACTTTTATAGATGGAGAAACTGAGATGAAGCATTATTTTGCCCCATAACCATTCTCGAACAAGTTAACAGATGCATAAACCATAATCAGTAGGTTGTAGTGAAGTAAAAAGTGACCCCCAGTTCCCAGTTCATTTTATGTATGGAAATTCTAAGACAAACCCAACAGTGACTGCACATATCTGGAATCTAGTTCACTGTCATTATAGAGAGAAAGAAAACAATCAACTGATCTGGCCCAAGACTGATTTTTTGGGGGCCCAAAATAGTCACCATTAGTCCAGAACACAAGAACCTGAAATCTTTGGCAAAATGCTGTGGATACAGACTCTCTGGAATGGTAGTTTATAGTATTCTCTACATGAGTTTTGATTACCAAATGTGATTGGAAAATAAATAATCATAATCAATATCATTTACAGATTATTTATTAGTGTTGCAAGCTAGAGTAAGTGCTTTCCACCTATTAAGATGTGAAATGAATAGGGACTTTGATAGTTTTAAGATACAGAATTTAAAACACATGGTGTTTTTTAATCAAAGTTAGTATCTTAATTATGGTTTCTATTGCTATGAAGAGATGCCATGATCATGGCAAGTCTTATAGAGGAAAACATTTAAGTGAATTTCCTAGGTTTAGTCTATTGTCATCATGGCAGGACATGGGAGCAGACACAGTGCTGGAGAAAGAGCTGAGAGTTCTACATATTGACCTGCAGGCAACCTGAAGTGAACCATCTACCACACTGAGCATAGTTTGAGCAAAGGAGAATTCAAAGCTCACCCCCACCATGACACAATTCCTCCAACAAGTCCATACCTACCCCAACAAAGCCACATCTCCCCACAGTCCCATTCTATACGAGTTTATGGGGACCACTTACATTCAAACTACCACATTCCACTCCTTAGTCTCCAGAAGCTTGAAATACTATCACAAAGTAAAATCCATTTATTTCAACTTCAGAAGTCTTCATAGTCTACCACAGTCTCAACAATGTTAAAAGTCCAAAGTTCAAAATTTCTTCTGAGATTCATGCAATCTCTTAACTGCAGTACCCTATAAACTCAAAATCAAAAAGCAGGTCACATACTTCCAACATGTTATGGCACAGTACATATATTACCATTCCAAAATGAAGGAAAAGGAGAATAGTGAGGAAATACTGGACCAAAGACAGACCTAAAACTAGCTGACCAAACTCTACATTCTACATCTCCATGTCTGATGTCAAAACACTCATCAAATATTCAACTCTTTCAGCTTTGTTGACTGCAACATACTTGCTTCTCTTGGGCTGGCTCCACTCGTTCTTATCAGCTTTCCTCCCTTAGTAGATATCCAATGACTCTGGCATCTCCAATATCTTGAAGTCTCCAGAGCAATCCAGGCTTCACCTTCACAAAATAGCCACTTTGGACCTCTGTTCAAGGACATCCCTGACACATACCTGGCTTCAGCAGCTTTCCTTAGTCATGTACAAAGGTTCCATAACCACTTTCTTCTGTTTGACTCTAAAGCCGGAACCATGTGGTAAAAGCTGCCAAGTTCTGCTGCTTAGTGGGGCTGGAACATGGCCTCCTCATACAGTTACAACTTCACCAGCTTTCTGTTTTTTGATGGTTATTTTCATGACCTAAGATGTGGCTGTCCTGGATCTTGATCTGTAAACCTTCCTGGCCTCAAACTCAAAGATGCACCTGCCTCTGTCTCCTGAGTGTTCAGATTAAAGGCATGAACCACCACACCTGGACCTAAACTGTTCTTTGATTATTTTTACCAGTTGGATACTTAGCTGGGTGGGATGGTTCCCAGAGGTCACCATTCTATTTCTTAATCTGTTCGTCTCTTTGAACACAGGACTTAGCTCCATTCCACATCCTGACAACTCTTTTCTCCACAAATTGTCCATTCTGTTCATTTTGTGTGCTTACTTGATCAGCATGTTCCTTTTCATTATAAATCTTCATTAGAGTTAACACTAATAACCACAGGACAGAGTCTATACTAGTCTATACTAGGTTGTTTTGAAATTTCCTCTGTCAGTGGGATTAATCTAAATCTCTTCACTTTAGCCTCAGGCAGACTTTTTGGACAAGGGCAAAAAGTAGCCACATTCTTCACCAAAATATCACAAGAATGATATCTAAGCAACATACTAAAATTCTTTCCCTCTGAATCCTCTTGAGCCAGGACCCCACAGTTCAAATCTTCCATTGAGCAGTGCTTAAAGCACCCTACTGCTTTCGTAACCCAAAGTAACAAAATTCAAATTTCCACAAACAAAAACATGGTCAGGCCTATCACAGCAATACCCCAGTCTCTGGTACCAACTTCTCTCTTAGTTAGTGTGCCTATTT
Source organism: Peromyscus maniculatus bairdii (assembly GCF_049852395.1). Lineage (NCBI taxonomy): Eukaryota > Metazoa > Chordata > Mammalia > Rodentia > Cricetidae > Peromyscus > Peromyscus maniculatus. Next base: position 99,987,836 of record NC_134854.1, read on the forward strand.
CTATGAAGAAACGCCATGACCATGGCAACTCTTATAAAAGAAAATACTTACTAGGGGTGGCTTAAAGTTTGAGAGGTTTAGTTCATATCATAATAATAGGACATGGTGACATGGAGACAGACATTTTGCTGGAGAAGTAGCTAAGAGTTCTACATATTCATCTGCAGGCAATGGGAAATGAACTGTCTACCATGCTAAGCATAGTGTGAGCAAAGGAGACTTCAAATTCTAACCCCACAGTGACACACTTCATTCGACAAGGCCACACCCACTCCAACAAAGCTACACTCCCAATAGTGCCGCTCCTTATGAGCTTATGGGAGACCATTACCTTCAAACTGCCACAGTTGGGTCCATAGAACATCATTAAATGTGGCCATCATATTTATGCTGTTGGGGATAATTCTTGCATCAGAGGACTGAGCTGACAAGTGTTAGAGTGGGTTGCAAGCCGACACAATTTGGTGATGCAGAGTCCACACTGTTTTTCTCAGTATTCTACTTTATCCTTGCTAATGGAAGAAAAACACCTTTTTTAGTGAGCCAAAACACTAAGTTCTTACTTCAGCTTGGAGGCTGTGGATAAATATCTACCTTTAACATGTGCATCAAGACAATTTGAAAAGGAGTTTTAGTGATTTTAAAAGACAGTAATAAATGCCCATCAAAGATTTAGGATACCTATGTCAATGCAGGTGATGTCCTGGCTATACAAATGCCTCCATTCTATATAAAAATGGGGATCTACATATATTTCTTTTCTGTGAATTTTTTTTCTGATTTAAAAATAGAGGCCACTGAACAAGCAAATCTCTAACACTATAAAGTCTAGATTTTCAGTGTCTGCTGACATTGTTTTTATTTTCATAATCTAACTGAAGTTTTACCACAAATGTTGTCAAGGAACAAACACTCAATAGTTCTGACACATTAGTCTACTCACCCATTCAGGAAATTTTTGACACTTGTCTATTGAATGACAATCAAAATTCTCAATGTTGATTTTGTTTTTCAAAACAGGGTTTCTCTGTGTAGTTTTGGTGCCTGTCCTGGATCTTGCTCTGTAGATCAGGCTGGCCTCAAACTCACAGAGATCCACCTGGCTCTGCCTCCTGAGTGCTGGATTTAATGGCCTGCACCACTGCTGCCTGGGACTGTTGTCTATTTGATTTATAGGGGGAAAAAAACAACCACTGGCTGTGCCATCCGTGATCTCATAGCTGTTTAAAAAAAACTGACAGTGGTGGACAAGGAAGGTGCAATATGGAGGGACAAGAGTGTAGATAATACATGGCAGATAGCTTCTCCAATATGCATACATATTCTCATTCTAACAGCAACACAGCCTCTACCACGCAGCCCACATGCTTTAGGCTGAGGTCAGCCTGACCATGTCTCCAAGTTAAAGGCTTGTCTAAGGGTCATTCCATGTACCTTATCCTATATATTGGTTCAGAAACTCAGGCATCATCTCATGACCACATTTCATTCTCTGACTATAGCATTTGGCATAAGAATTTCTTTTTGATGGAATTTGGACACACAGTGGAGAAATGATAACTTTTTGATGGCTTCTGAGAAACAATTTTCTTTTAAAGACAGCTAATATATAAACCAGCCACTTTCCTTTGGGTCTTAATGGCATGTGGGTGTAAAACAAGGAAGTGACTCAGTCCTTTTATGATTGTGTATGCCAGATCCAGGCAGTAAAAATTAAACCACTGTCTCCAGACAGAGAAAAAAAAAAACAAACAGCATTCAAAGAAGGGCACAGGGGGCCTGGAAAGACAGGGAGAGTAAAAGAGGGGATGCAAATGACGATTAGAAATTCCAAGCAGCATTTAGTCCTGCAAACCTGGCCATTGTAAGGAAGGAGCTGGTCTTGCAGAATTGAGACTATGAGCACCAACAAGGAAAAAACCCTTTGAGATAGTGCTAGGGCAAAACAAAGAGGTTACCACTGCTAAGGGAGACCAACCTTCTCCCCGAGGTGTGACAAAGAAAAGAGATGTAAGTATGGTCTCCTTTCTTCCTGCTTTCTTTTCTTCCCTTACTGCCTCCTGTGAACAAAAGAGGAGAGGCTGGCTAGAAATGACTTCTAGAAAATTTAACCTGTGCTCCTCTTAGAAATAAAAGTGAGTGTGCTGGTCAATTTTTGTCAATTTGACTCAAAGTAGAGTCATTTGGGAAGACGAAGCAATGGCTGAGAAGATGCCTCCATCAGATGGGCTGTAGGCAGGTTTTGGGGGCATTGACACAAATAAGAGTTTATGTGAGAGAGATCTGCCCACTGTAGGTGGTAGGTGATACAAAAACAACAAACAAACAAACAACAACAACAACAAAAAAAAAAACAAGTTGAACAAGCCATGAAAAGAAAGCCAGGTAGCAGTATTCCTCTGTGTGATCTCAGCTTCAGTTCCTGTTTTTAGGTTTATTCCCTGCTTGAGTTCTTCCTTTGGCTTCCTTCGGCGATGAACAGTGATTGGGATGTGTAAGTCAAATAAACCCTTTCCTTGGCTTTGTTCATCATTTTATCATCTATCAAGGATGGTGAATCTAGGGCAGAAGTACCACCAGATGAAAGGATTGAGTGTTCTGGTCTCCATGAACTTGATAACATGTGGCACCTTCTGCAATTTCTAAACTCAAGTGTATTTCACCTGCGTCCACTTCTATTTCTCTCCCAGAGTGGCTAATATATTATAATGTTTCTGAATTAGACCCTCAAACTAAGTTTTACCTTTTTAAATCTTATGGTTTTTATTGGGTTGGAGGTAGGTTCAAGAAACAGATTTCAAATACATGATCCCCAGGAAAGATAATTTAAGGGACTTAAGTATATGACTGGCTTGACTACCTGCAGAAAAGGAGTAACCGTAACTCCAAGACAGGAGGATGACATTGCTTTATATAAAAACCTGTTGAGGGCAAGGGTCTGTAAAGCCATGTGGTTCATGCATTCAACTGCCACATTAGCAATGATCACTAATAAAGTTTTGTGGAGGGAGAAGTAAACCTGATTCTTCTCCCAACTACACTGGTTTAGTTCTAGAACAATGGCAATCCTAAGACTTTGCCATACTGGTTCAAGACAGGTCTCAGAGCTCTGGGGGGCGGGGGCAAAACCACATTTCAAGTTTGAAAGTGAAAGTTCGAGCTTTACAAGATAAGTTGAGTATACTGCCTCACCCACAGCTCCTGTGGAACTTCATATCCACTATCTTGTGGGAAATGTGGAGGACCTGAAAGAATGGAACTCTGTGTTTCAACATGGGAACTTTTTGGTACACAGAGATGGATATGAGGACTTCAACCATGGAAATCATCCAACTTCCAGTCCTAAGAGAAACAGTCTCTCACATTTAAGGATGTTAGCCTTTTTCTATTTGAAGAATCTGAAATAACTCATTCAGAGGTGGTTTTTCAATTCTATGTGTAGGTCTAAGACCCATCCCCACTACCTCTTATTGCCTTTCAATATACTCCCAATTTTCAGAGTTATCTAAGGAACAAACACAAAACTTTACCAAGAGAGATGAATTATACAGCAAAAATTATACAAATTCATGTTTTTACACATATATGAGCAACAGATGCTAAGATTTTAGGAACAAAGGGCAATTTACAGATATTTTATATTTAATCCAATTCAATAAAAAGGAAGAAAATGACTTGGTGATGGGCCTAACATTATCTAATGTGTCCTATACACATTGATAATGGAACAATACAATTTGCTGGCATAACATAGAAGAAAGGTTCTAAGTCTTCAGGAGGAAGAAGTAACAGAATGCATTATTTTCAACTTGATCATTGCCTGCTTAACTATTTTTTTTCTATATGATGCTAGAGAACTCTCACCACATGTGGATTATAAATGTATTAGCAAAAAATAGTACTTCAATCCTAAGAACTCCATGATCAAACAAGAAGGTATAGCTATAGATAGAAGAAGATTGCTTATCAACTGATAATCATTGAAACTGAAGAGTGAAGAATAATGGAATGATTAGGGATTCCTTTGTTTTGGGAATTACCCTCAGTCAGGGAATGATTCTTATAGCCACTAAGTTATTGCTTGGCTTGGGGTAGTGTTGGATGTGGCCAACTTTGAAATTCTCTCTCCAATATGGGTGGGGATGATAGATTTCTGAATGACAGATTTAAATAAAATACTCCATTATTTATCCCATCTGGATGAGTCCAAAGTTTTGTACCTAATTTACTTTCTACCATAACTAAGGAAAAGTATAACTATACTTATATAGTCTCAAACTTCATCAAAGATTCCAGAAGGATCTAATATTACCTGAGTAAACAGGAAGTGCAGAGCAAACAACTTCCAAAATTAAGAAATGACAGAAACATCTGCTGCCTGGACAGTTACTCAAGGATTCTATGAGACATTTGGGCATCTATCTTTGGCCTACCAGCCTAGAATATCTTGCAGACTTTTCTATGAAGTGGGAATTTTGAAGGACTATCCCATATTGTCTTGGAAAAGTTCAGCAGTCACTTTCTTGTGAGTACTGTAGAATGTCTGGCAGACTTTTCTATAAGGTAGGAATTTTTAAGGACTGTTCTGCCTTATCTTAACAAACTTTTTTCCTTTGTGGCCTGCTTGTCTAGTTTGTACTGAATACAATCAGCAGTCAAGGCAAGAACAATTTCTTTGCCCAGTGGCTAATCTTGCGACAATGAAAGCAAACTTTATAAGGAGTTTCTTTGATGCCCATCATCTTCTCTGAAGTAAATTGGTGCTGCCAGGAACAGACATGTCTCATTTCCATGTAAAGCCTTATATTATTAAAATATTTTAAATGCCATATTAGAAGTGTTTGAAATTCACCTCTCTAAAATATATCTCTGTTTGACCTTGAAAATACACCAAACATGACTTTAAGTTTGATTGTTATCAATGACTATTAACCTGCATTTCTTAATTATAACATTATATTTTTAAATGAACTGCATAAGCACAATACTCCAAAGAAGAGTAGAAACATGCATTCATTACAACAAAAATAATTTTAAATTTGTATCAATATACCAAAATCCATATCAATGTAAAATATTTGAGGTTAATAATTGTCTTCTTATACTATATTCCTATACCCCCCAAAAACAATGACAAACATCCATAACCTATTGAAAAAAAAAAAAAACCACCCACCTGTCTATGATGATATTGTGTTCCCCAATACATTGGTCACCCTAATAAATTTATCTGGGATCCGAGAACAGAACAGCCACTAGATATAGAAGCCAGAAAATGGTGGCACACACACCTTTAATTCTAGCATTCTGAAGGCAGAGATCCGTGTAGATCTTTGTGAGGTCAAAGCCAAATTAGAAATAGTGAGGCATGGTGACACACGCCTTTGATCCCAGAAGTTATGACAGGAAGCAGAAAGGTATAAAAGGCATGAGGACCAGGAATTAGAGCCTGGTTAAGCTTTTAGACTTTTAGCAGCAGTTGAACTGAGATTCATTCAGGATAAGGACTCAGAGGCTTCCAGTTTGAGGAAACAGGATCAGCTGAGAAATTGGCAAGGTGGGATTAGCTGTGGCTGGTTCTGTTTCTCTGGTCTTTCAGCATTCACCCCGATACCTGGCCCCGAGTTTTTTATTACTAAGACTTTAAGATTCATGCTACACCTGTCTCTTGGGAATATGGCTGCTGTGTTCTCTAGACTGCTTCCTATTGTTTGTGGGCACTGGCATCTTTGGGGGACCCTGAGAAAACACAGATAATAGTCAAGTCCTGGCAAGAATAGTCTGTGAGCTGGACCATCTTAACCTCATGCCTTAAATCTATTCTCAATGCAGAACTCTGAGGAAATTTCAACAGAAGAACTCTGAGAGGCTGAGTCATCTGGCCCACTCATTTTCAATGGTGTCTGCTTCCCTTGCTCTGTCTTGTAGATTTTTTTAGGTTTATTTCTTTATGTCTGTGGCCAAGATTTTCAGGGGGTCTTCCTTGATTAAATCTGATCTCTATCAACCTTGAATGAATCCACAGCATTTTGTTTTCTGTGGAAACAAAAGCATAACCTCTTTCCCAAAATAACATATTTTTTACTTCCATTTTGAAGTTAAGATATTTTTAAAATATATAGACTGGTTTACTTTAGTAGTTTTTATAGTCCGGTGTCTTTCAGCAGCTATTGTTTGTTAATCAGAAATCAAAAAATTTAAAGTCCATGGGGGCTTCTCAGCCATTGGTTCACAGTTCATGCATTTCCACTGGTTTGGCTATTTGTCCCTGTTCTTTTTCCAATCATGGTCTCAATATCTCTGGCTCATACAATTCCTCCTTTCTCTTGCCAATTGGTCTCCCAGAGATCCATCTGGGGCTCGGCCATGGATCTCTGCATCCCCTTCCATCAGACACTGGATGAGAGTTTTATCATGACAGTCAGGGTATTCGGCCATCTGATCACCAGAGCAGGTCAGCTCAGGCACTCTCTCCATCATTGCCAGTAGTCTACAGTGGAGGTATCTTTGTGGATTTCTGGGGATCTCTCTAGCACTCTGCTTCTTCCTATTCCCCTGGGTCTTCATTCATCATGCTATCTCCCTCCCTGTTATCCCACTCTGCCCCTAATCCAGCTGGGAACTCTCACTCCCCTGAGCTCTCTTTCCGCCTGACCCTTGCCCACCATTACCCCACACCCCCAGATTGCTCATGTAGATCTCATCCATTTCATTGTCATTGGGCAATCCCTGTGTCTCTCTTAGGGTCCTCTTTACTAGGTAGCCTCCCTGGAGTTGTGAGTTGCTATCTGGTTATCCTTTGCTTTACATCTAGTATCCACTTATGAGTGAGTACATACCATATTTGTCGTTCTGAGTCTGGGTTACCTCATTCAGGATGATATTTTCTAGTTTCGTCCATTTGCCTTCAAACCTCATGATGTCATTGTTTTTCTCTGCTGAGTAGTACTCCATTGTCTATATGTACCACATTTTATTTATCCATTCTTCAGTTGAAGGGCATCTAGGTTGTTTCCAGGTTCTGGCTATTACAAATAATGCTGCTATGAACATAGAAGAGGGAGAATGGGGGAATCTGTGGCTGATATGTTAAATTAAGTTAATTGTAAAATAAAAATATTTTTTAAAAAATTAAAGTCAATAGATCACCATGCAGGATCCAGACTCCTGTGTATTTCCCATCTCTACAAGGCTGAATATTTTTATTATTATTAATTTATTCCTCTCTTTAAATACTTTATTCTATTATTTTAAACTATTTTTATGACTGTCTATGCACATTTTCTTTTCTTTTTTAAGCCTGCACACAGATTTTAAACACACTGTAATCTTTTTAGAGGGTTTTTCCCCATCTGAACATGCTTTAATGCATATTTGTAACTTTTTCTGTCTACATGAGCAAAATAAACCACTATGCATCTTAGATCTTGACACACCTTCAGCTCAAGCACACAGGCAGTGGCCAGGGGACATGTGTCTGTACTATAGCCTGCATGAGGGACTGTGGGACCAGGAAGCTGCGTTTGGCTCTGCTTTTGTTTGTTTGGAATCTTTTTTAAAGCTTGCTCAGGTCTTATGTGGAAATACATGCCTCCCATTGGGCAGATTAGTTGGACTTTTTCATTGGGACCAGTGGCTCCCTGATAGTGATGTGGATAGTTATTTATTAATTATGAAAGCTCAGCTGATAGTGTAGGCTTGTTTCTAACTAGCTCTTATAACTTAAATTAACCCCTTTTAATTTATGAGCTGCCGTGTCACTCATGGCTTATTACCTCATCTCCTATATGTCATGCTTTCTCTGCTTCTTCTCACAACTCCACCCTTCTTCTTCCCAGCATCCTCTATGCCTGGAAATTCTGCCTCACTATGGGACATTCAGCTACTTATTAAACCAATCACAGTGACATATCTTTTCACAGTGTAATCAAATATCTCAGAACAAGCATGTTACTGTCTGAGCTATCTCCCTAGCCCTAACAGAATTTTCAGATTATTTGTTCAGAATAAAAACATCAGGTATACAACTGAATAAATAATATTAATGTATCTATAAGGCCAAGCAACTATTACTATCCAGTTTTAGAAAATAGTATTACTTCTCTGAAGACATTTATCAGTTAGTAGCAATTTATGGTCTTTTTCTTCCATTCTCTTTAATGAACTTGGAATTTGTAAACCATTAGTCTAATTTCCACTGCTGTAAGTTTTGTCTGTTATGAGGATTTCACATAAAGCAATAACAAAATACATCATCTTTTTTTTTTTTTGGTTTTTCGAGACAGGGTTTCTCTGTATAGCTTTGTGCCTTTCCTGGAACTCACTTGGTAGCCCAGGCTGGCCTCAAACTCACAGAGATCCGCCTGCCTCTGCCTCCCGAGTGCTGGGATTAAAGGCGTGCGCCACCACCGCCCGGTAAAATACATCATCTTTTATAGATGCCTTTTTTATTTAGAAAATTCACACAGCATATGAACACTGCAGCAAGCATGAATTTCTTATTCTTTGCTCAATTCTAAAAGTTAGTTATTTTTGTCATTTCTATGATAAAAATTGAGAAATGACGGATTTATTTTTGTTTACAGTATAAGAAGGGATGCAGGAGCTGGCAAGATGCTCATTGGGGCAAATCTCTTCCCACAGCCTGTTATCTCAATCTTTTGTCTCAGGTGCTAACTCGTGCAGGCATCCCTGGGTACTCACTGGCAAGGCCAGCCAAGGAAGCAGGTAGGTGATCTTCAGACCTTCACTTTCCCTTCTCTCTGTCCAAATCCAATCACCCAGTCTCATCTTCAGCTCTGTAGCAGATTACCTGCTCTGGCCTCTCTTCCTTCTATGCTGACAGCTCCAGGGGACTAAGAATCACATCCTGATTTCCTCCCTTTTCTGTACCCTTGAGAACTCTGCCCATTTAGTCCATCCTTAAGTGTTAGCTCAGAATACCAAGAAACATACTATTTGGAACCCCAAGTGGCCACGTATGGCAGGCTCCACATCAGAAACCAAGGAATGAAACATCCATCTAACAAAGATAAGACCAGATATTAGTACCTAGAATTACAATCATCTCAGACTCAGAGGCCTAGATGCCAGCACAAAAAAACAATAACAGTCAGGAAAATATGTCTCCACTAAAGCCAAACAATCTTTCTACAAATGAGAAATGCAACATGGCTGATGCACAAGACAAGACAAGGACATTAAAATAGCCTTTAGGAATAGGATTGAGGTCCTTAAAGAGCAACTGAATGAACCCACTTAAAAAAACTATGAAAACACAAATAACTAAATGAAATGAAGAAAATAATTCAAGATATGCAAGTGGAAATAGAATAAATAAAGAAAACTAAAGTTGAGGTAAAACTGGAAAAATTAAAATATTAGGTACTCAAACAGGAACCACAGTAGCAAGCCAGCCAAATGAATATAGGATATAAAAGAGAGAATCTTAGTCATTGAAGACAAGATAGAAGAAAGGGATATAGTGTCTGAAGAATAAGTTCTAAAAAAAAAATCCTGGCACAAAACATGCAGGAAATCTGTGATACTGTGAAAAGATCAAATATAAGAATAATAGGAATAGAGGGAGGAAGGAAATAAACCTAGGTAAAAGGCATAAAGAATATTTTCATCAAAGATCATAGAAGAAATTTCCCCAACCAAAAGAGGGAGTTGCTTATCAAGGCGCAAGAAGCATACAGAACACCAAATATATTGTACTATAAAGAAAATTCCCATGACACATAATAATAAAACCATTAAACTTATAGAACAAGAAAGAATATTAAGTCTTTCCAATGGAAGAAGAACAAATAACACACAAAGGCAGACCTATTAGAATAATGCCTGACTTTTCAATGGAGACTCTAAAATCCAAAGGGGCCTAGAAAGATCTTCTACAGACTCTGAGACCACACATTCCAGTCCAGACTACTAGATCCAGCAAAACTTTCAATCACTATAGATGGAAAAAGAAATATATTCAAGAAAAAAATTAAACACTGTTTATCTACAAATCCAGCCAGCCAGAAAGTACTAGAAGGAAAATTTCAACCTTAAGAGGATATTTTATGTGTGTGTTTGCTTGCATGTGCAATAATTGCATAGCAGCATTATTTGTAATAGCCAGAACCTGGAAACAACCTAGATACCTCTCAATTGAAGAAGGAATTTAAAAAATGTGGTACATATACACCATGGAGTACTACTCAGCAGTGAAAAAACAATGACATCTTGAGGTTTACAGGCAAATGGATGGAACTAGAAAATATCCTGAGTGAGGTAACCCAGACTCAGAAAGACAAACATGGTATGTAAAGCAAATGATAACCAGACTATAATCCACAGCTCTAGAAATCTAGCTAACAAGGATGACCCAAAGAGGGATGGATGCATGGATCACTCTGGGAAATGGAAATAAATGAGATCTCCATGAATAAACTGGGAATAAGAGGTGAGCAATGGAGGGTAGGGGCTGGGGGATGAGAACATAAGGGAACAGGGATGGAGTGGGAGAGCAATGAAAGAGATACCGTGATAGAGGGAGACATCATGGGAATAGGGAGAAACCAGGTGCTAGGGAAGTTCCCAGGAATCCACAAGGATGACCCCATCTTAGACTTCTGGCAATAGTTGAGAGGGTGCCTGATCTGGCTTACTCCAGTAATCAGATCGGTGAATACCCTAACTGTTATAATAGAGCCTTTCTCTAAGAACTGATGGAAGCAGATGCAGAGATCCACACACAAAAAAAATACCAGGCCCAGCTCTGGGAGTTCAGTTGAAGAGAGAGAAGAAGTGATTCCATGAACAAGAGCATCACGAGCATGATAGGGAAACCTACAGAGACAACCAAACCAAACTAGTGGTAATTCATGAAATTTAGATCCACAGTAGGAGCCTTCATGGGAATGGACTAGGCCTTCTGCATATTGAGACAACTGTATAGCTTGATCTTCTTAAGGGGCCCCCTGGCAGTAGGATCAGAATCCATCCCTGGTGCTTGAGCAGGTTTTTTGGAGCCCCACCACCTATGATGGGACACCTTGCACAGCCTTGAGGCACGGGGATGGGCTTGGACCTACCTTTACTAAATATACCTACTCATGGGAGGTCTTACCTTCTTGTCGGAGGGAATAGGAGGTGGGTTGGGAGAGGGAGGCTGGATGTGTGGGAGGAGGGAAGAGGGGGAACCTTGGTTGGTATGTAAAATGAATAAAAAATTTTCTTAACATAAAAGAGGCTAACTTGTAGCAGGATTCTCAACAGTTCTTATTAATAAAATCAAACCCGAGGCCAGGTATTGGGGTGAACACTGGAAAATCAGAGAGACAGAACAAGCCACAGCTAACCTTACCTGGTCAACTTTTCAGCTGATCTTGTTTCCTCAGACTGGAAGCCTCTCTGTCTTCATATCCAAATGGCCCTCAGCTGAACTGTGCCGCTCAAAACCTAAAAGCTTAACTAGCCAAATGCTTCTAGTTTCTGGTCCTCACGCCTTATATATATTTCTGATTTCTGCCTCACCCCCTGGGATTAAAGGCTCGCTTTCTGGGATTAAAGGCGTGAGTCACCATGCTTGGCTGTATCCTTGAACAGATAGATTTCTGCCTCTGGAATGCTAGGATTAAAGGTGTGTGCTACCACTGCCTATTCTCATGTTTAACATAATGGCTGTTCTGTCTCTGACCCCAGATAAGTTTATTAGGGTGCACAATATTTTGGTGAACACAATACCACCACACTAACTATATGCACCAAACAGAATTAATAAATAATATCGGACCAGCAAATCAAAATAAAGGGACAAAAAGTCCACACTACAAGAAGAAAATAATGGAAATTAAAAAAAAAAAAAACACTGCTCATTAATAACATTCAAAACCCATGTTCTCAATTCCCCCAATAAAGCCATTTTAACATCCGAGAAAATAGACTCCAAGCAAAAACTAATCAGAGGAGATAGAGAAGAATATTATATACTCCTCAATGGAAAAATCCAACAAGAGAAAATTGCAATTCTTAGCATCTGTGCACCAATCTCAAGGGCACCCAAGTTCTCATAATGAAAGACCCTAACCCTTCAGGCTTACACCCCCAAGCCTCAGGAAAGAGAAACTTCAAGCACCAGGAAATGAGAAACTAAAAAATCTAGTTCCAAGGGCAAGCTGACTCAGCCATTGTTCAAACACCCCTGCCACAATGTAAAAAGATTTCTGTTAAGAGATGTGCTCAACTGTGACTGGGATAGTTGTAGGTATTCCAGGAAGGACCACTGTGACCTTTGTGTAAACTCCACTCCCGCCCTGATATCCCCCTTGAGGTTTCAGGAAGAATGTACCTGTTGACGTGACTGTACCCACTCTGTGATCACTCTGTGATCAGACCATGAAATTATATGGAAATTGTAATCTTGTGAGTTTTGTGAGTTTTTCCTTTATAAGCCCCCATGTGGCTGCAGTAAGATGTGGCTCTTGCTCTTAGGAGCAGAGTTTGCCCTTCTGTACAGAAGCTTCAAAAATAAATCCTCGTGCTTTTGCATCAACTGTACTGGAGTCTGGGTTCTTGGGGTGCCCACCTGTGACCCTAAAAACTTTGGGGTCCAACAATAAAAGAAACATTACTACATCTTCAATCACATATCACATACTGATATGGGTAGACTTCAATACCCAACTATCCCCAATAGACATGTCATCCCAACAAAACTAAACAGAGAAATGTTAATGATAACTGCAATAAAAAACCAGATAGCCCTAACATATATACAGAACATTTCACCCCAAAACAAAAGAATATACGTTCTTCTCAGGGCCTCATGGAACTTTCTCCAAAATCAGCCACATATTCAGACACAAAGCAAGTCTCAACAGATAAAAGAAAATCAAAATAACACCCTGCATCCATCATATCTGACCACCATGATTAAAACAGGATATCAAGAATAACAAAAACAACAGAAATCTTACAAACTCATGGAAACAGATTAGTTCTCTATTGAGTAAAAATAATTGATCAAGACAGTGGAATTGCTTTGGATTTCTCTCCATTTAAGTTGATGTTGGTTATGGGCTTGAGGGAACCTGTCTTTATATGTTGAAGTATGCCCCTTGGATCCCTCATTTCTTAAGAACCTTTATCATGATGGGGTGTTGGATTTCCTCAAAGGTCTTTGTGGAATCTAATAAGATGATCATGTAGCTTTTTCAGTCTTTCACTATGTTTACTTGGTGAATTATATTTATTGATTAAAATATGTTGAACCATCCTTCCTTGTCTGGGATGAAGCCTGCTTTATCATGGTGAATGATCTTTTTAATCGGTTTTTGATTTGAGTTGCAAGTACTTTATTGAGAATTTTTACCTCTATGTTCATAGGAAAAAAATAACTGGTCTGTAATTCTTTTTGGTTGATTCTTTATGTGGTTAGGGTATCAGGGTAACTGTGGCCTTGTATTTTGTGGAATAATTTGAGGAGTATTGGCATAAACTTTTCTTTTAAAGTGTGATAGAAGTCTGTACTAAAACCATCTGGCTTGCGGCATTTTTTGATGGGGAGACATTGTTATAGTTTTTATTATTTATTTTTTTTGTTTTACATACCAACCACAGTTCCCCCTCCCTCCACTCCTCATGCTCCCTCCCACCCCACACCCCCATCCATTCCTCAGAGAGGGTAAGGCCTTCCATGAGGAGTCAACAAAATCTGGTATATCAAGTTGAGGCAGGCCCAGGCTCCTCCCTGCTGCATCAAGGCTGATCCAAGTCTCTATCCATAGGGAATGGGTGCTAAAAAGCCAGTTCATGCACTAGGGATAAATCTTGGTCCCACTGCCAGGGTCCCCACCATCAGACCAAGCCACACCACTGTCACCCACATGCAGAGGGCCTAGTTTGATTCCCTGTAGGTTGATGAGGAAACTTTTAATAACTGCTTCTATTTCAATAGGGGATAGAGATATATTTAAAATGCTTATCTGATCTCGATTTGGTAAGTGGTATGTATCGAAAAAATTATGCATTTCTTTTACATTTTCTTATTTGGATAAGGACAATTTTTCATGTATGTTCTTATGATTCTCTGGATTTCCTGAATGTCTGTTGTTAAGCTCCACTTTTCCTTTCTACTTTTGTCAATTTTAATGTACTTTCTCTGTCTTATTGTTAATTTTGATAAAGGCTTTCCAATCTTAATACATTTTTCTCAAGGATCCAACTATTGTTTCATTTATTCTTTGTATGGTATTTTGTTTGTTTGTTTGTTGTCTGTTTTATTTTATTGGTTTCAGCCCCAAATTTGATTATGTCTTGCCATCTATTCCTTTTGGGTGTGATATTTTTGTTCTAGAGCTCTCAGGTGTACTGGGTGTACTGTTAAATTACTAGTATGAGATATATTCTTTTTTTTTTTTTGTAAAATGTAGTCACTTATTACTTTGTACTTGTCCCTTAGAACAGCCTTCATTGGGTAATATAAGCTACATGAGTATTCATTTCCATTCAATTCTCAAGTCTTTAATTTCTTTCTTATTTTTGTCTTGACCTATTTTTTACTCAGTAGAGAATTGTTCAGTTTCCTTGATTTGTAACATTTCTGTTTTTTGTTGTTGTTGTTGTTGTTGTTCTTGATATCCAGCTTTAATTCATGATAGTCAGATAGAGTACAGGGTGTTTTCTTTTATCTGTTGAGGCTTGCTTTGTGTTTGAATATGTGGTCAGTTTTGGAGAAAGTTCCATGAGCTGATGAGAAGAGGGTATTTTTTGTGCATGTGTTTGGGATAAATGCTCTGTCAATAATTGTTAGGTGCATTTTGGTTTGTTACTGATGGTAGCTCTGGCATGTCTCTGTTTTTGTCAGGATGACATGTCTATTGGTGAAAGTGGGATGCTAAGTTTCCCACTATCAGTGTGTGAGGGTCAATGTGTGGTTTATGCTGTTGAAGTGTCTCTTTTCCCAACATAGATACCTTTGTGTTTACAGCATAGATGTTAAGAATCACAATTTTCTCTTGGTGGATTTTTCCTTTCATGAGTTTGTAAAGTCCTTCCCCATCTCCTCTAATTTGTTTTGATTTTGAGTCTATTTTGTCAAATATCAAAATGACTACTCCAGCTTGCTTGTCTAGGTCCATTTGCTTGGAACAACTTTTTCCAACTCTTTGCTCTGAGGTAATATCTATCTTTTATGCTAAGATGTGTTTCTTTGATGGAGCAGAAGGATGAACCTATTTTAACATCCATTCTATCAGTCTGTTTCTTTTTATTGGAGAATTGAGACCCTTGATGTTGAGAGATTAATGACCAATGATTGCTGAATCCTGTTATTTTGTTGTTGTTGGTGTGTGTGTATGTGTGTCCTTCCTTTCTTTTGACTTTGCTTCTCTCTCTCTCTCTCTCTCTCTCTCTCTCTCTCTCTCTCTCTCTCTCTCTCTCTCTCTCTCTTCTCTGTCTCCTCTCTCTTTCTCTCTGTGTTCTTTTTTGTTTTGAATTTTTCAGTCTGACATCATTTATTTCCTGTGTTTTCTTAGACATAGTTAACCTCTTAAGATTGGACTTAACCTTCTAGCACTTTCTTTAGGTCTGGATTAATAGATATTGATTGCTTAAATATGGTTTTGGTTGTCAAATTTTCTCTATCTATAGTGATTGAAAGTAGTCTGGGTTAACATTTGTGGTCTCATAATCTGCAGCACATGTGTCCAGGCCCTTTGGGCTTTTAAGCTCTCCATTGAGAAGTCAGGAGTTATTCTAATAGATCTGCCTTTATACTTCTTGAACTATTAACATTCTTTCTTTATTCTATGCATTCAATGTTTGGATTATTATGTGCCGGGGGATTTTCTTTTCTGGTCCATGTAACATGAATGTTAAATCGTCTTTAAATAAAACCCAGGGCCTGATGTTTAGGTGAAAACTGAAAGATCAGAGAAGCAGAGCAAGCCAGAGCCACCACCACCTACCTCACCATCTCCTCAGCCTGAAAAAGCTTCTAGCTGAAAGGGACGCTTCTTCCAAAAAGCCTCCTCAGCCAACAAGGCTTAGTTCCTGTCTCATCAAGCCTTATACACCTTTCTCCGCCCACCATATCACTTTCTTTTTAGTGCTGGGATGAAAGGCATGTGATTTCCCAAACAAAGGCATGAGATCTCAAGTGCTGTGATTAAAGGTGTGTCCAACCCCTGCCTGGCTCTGTTTCTCTCCTAGACTGAGTCAAGGGTGGCTTTGAACTCACAGAGATCCATACAGATCACTGCCTCACAAGTGGTATGATTAAAGATGTATGCCACCACTGCCTGGCTTCTATGTTTAATCTAGTGGCTTGTGCTGTTCTCTGATCTTCGGACAAATTTTATTTATTTATTTATTTATTTATTTATTTATTTATTTATTTATTTATTTATTTATTTATTTATTTTATTAGGGTACACAATATATCACTACAAGTCCAGTCTATTCAGTGTTCTGTTTACTTCTTGTAATTTGATAGCCATCTCCTTCTTTAGAATTTTTTTCTATCATTTTGTTGAATATATTTTCTGTGCATTTTACCTGAGTTTCTTCTTATTCCTCTGTTCCTATATGCTGAGATTTGGTCTTTTAATAGTATGCCAGATTTCTTGAATGTTTTTTGCCAAGAATTTTTTTTTTTAGATTTAAAATTTACTTTGACCAATATATCCATTTCTTCTGTTGTACCTCCAATGCCCAAGAATCTCTCCTCCATGTATTGTATTCTATTGGTGAATCTTGACTCTGTGCTTCCTGTTCTAGTTGCTAAATTTTTAATTTAAATTTTCATTTCCAGATTTCCCTCAGTTTTGGTTTTCCTTATTGATTATATTTCTACTCCCAGGTCAAGAATGATATTATTCACGTCCCCCCACTGTTTATTTGTGCTTCCATAGTTTTCTTTAAGGGATTTATTCGTTTTTGCCTTGTGGACCTCTATCTTATACATACATGGTGGGCTAAGGTCTTTTATTTATGCTTAAATTATGTTGGAATATCCAGGGCCTGTTGTGGTAGGGTTGCTGAGATTTAGTGGAAACATATTTTCTTAGTTGTTATTGATTGTGTTTCTATGTTGGCATCATGGTTTGCAAGATTGTAATTCTAGGTGCTGATATCTGATATTGTCTTTGTTGGGTGTGTGTTTTCTTCCTTGGTTTCTGTTGCCCTCTCTACTTTTTACAAGAATGTGGGGAACTCTTCTAGGTTCCTGATAAGTTTGTGTATGGGGGGTTCTAGGTAAAGTGTGTTTCTAGGTAATGAGACCTGCAATTTGGGAATGGATATTTTCTGGGCACAGTGGAGGAGCTTCACAAGAGGGGAGAAAGTGTGTTATTCCTCCAGTATCTGCTTAGTTAGTCACCTCGGAATAGGGACAGATAAGAAACCACAGCAGAAGGTCTGCTACAGAGCTGGGTGAGACTGAGCATTTCGACTTGGAGGAATGGAAGGAAAGGTGAAGATCTGGAGTTAGCCTATTTGCATCCCTTGTCAGCATAGCCTGTGGTTTTCTACAACGTGCCTGCTGGAGTTGCAGACTGGAATAAAGCAACTAGTAGGGAAGAGGAAGTTTGGAAGTGAATAACTGTGAAATCCACCAAAGATGAGTTGGAGGAGAATACAGTAGGTGTTCTGTTGCAGAGCTGGGATGAGACTGGGTGATTAATTTGAAGGAGCAGAGAGAGAGGTGAAGATCTACAATTATCCTACCTGCTTCTCTGGCTGGAGATTGTTTTTTTTTATCTTATTGTATTTTGTCTTATTTTATTTATTTATTATTCTTTAGGTTCTTACTTGTTCCTAACATGAGACAGAAAGGGTGTGAATCTGGACTGGATGGAGGGAGTGAGGAGAAACTTGGAGGAACAGGGGAAGGGAAAACCAAAATCAGAAAATATTTTATGAAAAAATCTATTTTCAATAAAAGGAAAAAGTTATGTAAGATAAGATACCATGACAAAAAATGAAAAAATATTGTAAAATGTGCTTTAAAGTGTTTTTGCAGTGGTCTTGGGCAGATTTATCACTGGGAAAGTGCCTGATACTCAAGCATGGGACTCTGATTTAGATATTTATCATGCTTCTAAATTCCAGGCTTAGTGGCACATATTGGTAACCCTAACTCTGTGGGGCAGAGATGGGTGGAGTCTCTGAGCTAGCAAGCGAATTAATCAATGAACTCTGGGTTCAATCAGAGAACTTTCCTCAAAATATAAAGTGGAAATCAATGGATAGAAGTCACTAGACATCAACCTCTTGCCTACACATACACACGTGCATGCATACATGCTATAAAGACATACACACTAATGGTTTAGAGTAAAGTAATATATAATCACATCTAAGGCTATTTAAAAATAGATCATTTAAAATATCTAAGTATATTTCAGACTCTGGGAATAAAAACAAAACAGGTTCATAATGATTCAAAATAATCTGCTGAATGCAAGGTACATGAAAACTTCTTATGTTCATTATGTAAACTAATTGCTTTAAAAGCTATGAGGTTGAAGACATGAATAGCATAATGCCATGGAACCCACAGTACACTCTAGATTAAGTTCTGCTGTGGGATGTCTTTCTGTATGCTGTGAATATGTGTTGCTCTGATTGGTTGATAAATAAAGCTGTATTTGCCTATGGAAAGGCAGCTTAGAGGCAGGCAGGAAATACAAGCAGATAGACAGGAAGAGGAAAGGCAGAGGTGGAGAAGATGCCAGGTCCCCATCCAGGGAACAGCATGTAATGGCACACAGGTAAAGCCACAGAACATGTGGCAACATATAGATGAATAGAAAATGAGCTGAGTTTAGTTATAAGAGACAGCTAGCAAGAAAATTGAACCATAGGCCATGGCCATGCAATTTGTAATTGATACACGCCTCTGTGTGTTTCCTTGGGTCTGAGTGAATGCAGGACCAGGCAGAACACAGGAAAACTTCCAACTACAAAGTTCTGCTGAAATGTGTGGCATAGGATTTCTACAGTCTCTGAAGCACAAAAATGCATTTGAAAATTATTTATTTTTTCTTCCTACACATTCTGCAAGGTCTTCTGTGCATCACCTATACACTGAGCAAATGAGCCTTCGATCTCCTTCTCATTTCAGAGCACTAAAAACTTAACCATTTTTGAGGAGCCCCCAACTGGATCAGGCCCTCCAAATAAATGAGACAGTTGATTAGCTTGATCTGCTTGGGAAGCATCCAGACAGTGGGACTGGGTCCTGTCCTCAGTGCAGGAACTGGCGGTTTGGAACCTGGGGCTTGTACAGGGACACTTGGCTCGGCCTGGGAGGAGGGGACTGAACCTGCCTGGACTGAATCTGCCAGGTTGGGCTCAATCTTTGGGGGAGTCTTTGCCCTGGAGGAGATGGGAATGAGGGGTGGGCTGGGGAGAAAGCAGGGGGAGTAGGTGGGAGGGGGGATAACAAGGGAATCTGTGGCTGATATGTAAAATTAAATTTAATAAATAAATTTAAAAAATAAAAAAAAAACTTAACCATTTTAATCCCATTAATATGGTTGAGGAAAAGAGCAAAACAATGATGGCTTTCATTGTTTAACCAGAATGTTGTTTCTTTATTTTGGTACTCTTTAAAAGAAAATAATATTTTCTTTTGAAAAAAGAAAAGAAAAAAATAAGATGCTTAATGGATAAAAGTGCTTGTTGCCAAGTATGATTACCTGAATTTGACACCCAGGACCTATAGGGGGAAGAAAGAAACTGTGATTTTAATATACCTGCTGTGACATGCAAGTGCCCACATATGTATATACAAATAAATAAGTTAATAAACAAAATTATTTTTTTTTTAAAAAAAAGTAGAGTTCGTAGTGGCAGAAAAGGCATGATGCTAGGAACATGAAGCTACAGGAAATATTGTTTCCAGTAGAAAAGCAAAGAGAGATGAAGGCAGGTGGTCCCTTTTTGTTTTGTTTGGGAATCCTTGTCAATGAAACAGCAGCATCCATGTACAGGTGAATCTTCCTCTGGAGACACCCTCTCAAATATGTCCAGTGTGAGTCTGCAGTTTTCCAAATTCTGTGTAGTTAACAACAATAATGATTATGACACTAAATAGTATTTCCATTTATGAGTATAGTACATTTTATTTATCTCTTCATAAATTGATAAACACTGGGGATGTTTCCACTTTGGGAAATGCTTAATAATGCTGATTATTTATCATCTATCAATTGGAGTTTCAGGGGAGTGTTTAAATTCCTCTTGGAAAGACACATTAATAAAAGGCATTTCTGGAACACATGGAAACTCTATTCCTTTCATTTTAAGGAACTATTGATCATTACCTCAAAGTTATTGAACATTTGACATCCAATCAACAGTGAATAAAGTCTCCAATTTCTTCATATCCTCACCCGCATGTGACTTTTCTTTTTAATTATACCCGACCTTCTCAGTGTGAATTAATATATTACTTTGCTATTGACTTATATTTGTCTAAAGGGTGATGACAATGAGCAAATGTCCATGACTCATTGCCCCTTTGTTCCTTTTGTGTGTGTGTGGAGACATGTTTATACTCAAATCTTTAGTCCCCTTCAAAATTTCATTATTCTCATTTGTACCCTGAGTTGTAAACATTTCTATATTCTAGATAAGAATCCTGTATCAGATTTAAGACATGCATATACTTTCTCATATTTTGTGAGTTATTATTTCCTTTCTTCAATTGGTCATCTATAGTACCTGTAAGCCACGAGCCATGTGGCAAAGTATAGATTTATAGAAGTGGGTTAATTTAAGATATAAGAACTAGATAAAAAGAAGCCTGCCATGGCCATAGTTTAAAATTAATATTAAGCCTCTGTATGGTTATTTTATAAAAGACTTGGGACTGAGGGTGAGAGATTTGTCTTGACCTAAGGCCAGGAGGAACACAGAAAAACTTCTGGCTGCAATCTATAGCAAATGCCTAACTTTGATAAAATTCAACTATTTTTTTATATCTCTTCTCCTTTGGTCTAATTGTTAAGAGATCACTGCAATCCAAAGTTTACATTTGTGTTTTTACCTAGAATTTCAAAGTTTTCACTATTACACACACTCTCACTCTCACACACACTGACTGGTATATGTATTGCATTTGGTGTGCATGCATGTATATTTCCATGAGTGTGCTGGTGTATGTGCACCTGTGAGCAATTGTGTATGAAGGCATTAGACTAATGTCCCTTGTCTTCTTGTATTACTGTCCACTTTAGACATTGATGTAGGGTCTCTTGCTCACCTGAGAACTCACTGTTTTGTTAGACTGGTTATACAGCTTCTTTCTGGGATATCCCTGTCTTCACTTCCCAAGCACTGAAATCATGAGCAATTTTCCATGAATACCTAGCATCTGAGATGCAAACTCAGTTCCCTCTGTCTGCACGGCAAGTGCTTTACCTGCTGAATCACTTACCCAGCCCCTGACTTAACTTTTGTACAGAAAAACAGATCATATAAAGTCTTTCTGTTATATGTGTATGTGCAGTAGTCATAGCACCAATTGTTGAAAGACAATCTCTTCATAAAATTCTCTTGAGATTTTTGCAGAAATTAATTATTAATGTTTTTTCTGAAGTCTCAATTTCAGGCCATGAATTTGTCTGTCTTTATGACAGTGCAGTATTGCCTTGATCATAGTACTTTGCAATCAATTTAAATATTACATGAGTGTGTGATAAGCAAGGGTATTACATACACATTTTGGGATTGGTTTGTCATTTTCTGAAAGAAAAACAGATCATTAGGGTATTTTTAAGTGACCATATTAAAACATAACTCAATTTGGGAAGTCATTTGATATACAAATATATGCTATCTCCACATTCATTTTTATATTCTTACAAATTTCAACAAGTTATTGTAGTTTCTGTAAAGAACATATTTTTTATTCTGTAAAATTAATTCATAGGTTTGTATCTTTTTTGGTATTATAAGATTACTAAGCTTCATTTTAAATTGTTCATTAGCATTTAGAAACACAGGTAATGCTTATATGTTAAATTTCTATCTGAAACATTGGTTACATGGTTTATAATTTCAGTATTTAGGATCCTTAGCATTTTCTGTGTAATGGGTCACATTGCTAACAACTAGAGGTAAGCTTAGAGGCTATTGTTCTGGCTGTTATTCATTGCACATTCTTGACTGTCTCAGTAGTCCTGGGGTCAGAGTTGTACACCACTAAAACCAAGAGAAAGTCCAAGTTTATATGCTAGTTCTTACTCAGGTTTTTTTTGTTTTGTTTTGTTTTTCAAGACAGGGTTTCTCTGTGTAGTTTTGGTGCCTGTCCTGGATATTGCTCTGTTGACCAGGCTGTCCTTGAACTCACAGAGATCTTCCTGGCTCTGCCTCCCAAGTTCTGGGATTAAAGGTGTGCACCACTACTGCCTGGCTCTTATTCAATCTTTTAAAGACAGACACAGTCTTGTCAGGTTTCCAGAAATTGGAATCATTTTGTGCATATTCTAAACAATGTTTCCTACTACACAGAGCAGTTTAAATATTTTAAACATTTCAAAGCATTTTTTTTATATTTTAATTTCTTCACAGGAAGATTCATTTTCTGGTTAGTATAAAGTCTAAACAAGTCACGAATCTGATAAGTAAATGCATGACTGCAGCAAATGTAAAGCTCTTTCAACTAATCTAATACTCTGAGTAAATTGAACAACATTGAAACAAAATTCAATCTCTAAGGTGATTACTTAATTATACAATTTAAATTGAATTTAAGCATTTCTAATGGGTCATATTTAAACATGTAGAATTTCTACCTCTTTAAGTACTAAAAATAGTAATGCTAGGGGCTGTAGAGATGGTTCAGTGGTTAAGAGTATGGACTACTCTTATAAACGACCCAAGATTGACTCCCAGCACCCACATTGGCTATATCACACACAACCTGAAACTCCAGTCCCAGGATATTGGACACCTTCTTTTGACTTTCTCTGGCACCTGAACTTACCCACTTCATACACACATACTTAAAAACTTTCTAGAAATAGTAATGACAATAATAAATATAGATATATTAGAAAGTATTTGCAGAAATTATTATATTAAGTTCTAAAATATTATTTTGTTGTTTCAAAATAATTACTGTGACAGTATTATCTATTAATAGTATATAGTACTATCTATTAACATAACAAATATTGACTATGTGGGAAATATGCATAGCCCTCTTCTAGTTCATTCTGATATTAAAGTGACTACAAAGATGAATTCCACATAATCTTAGATATCATTGCAAGTGACATCTGGTGTATATCTTGGTTTTCCATCCAGAGATACAAAAGTAAGATTTTAGCCCTTGAAATAAAAAGAGGGCTATCTTCTACTGGTTTTCCTACTGCTGTACAGAAGCATGCTGGGAAGAATTACTTTCTTGTTCTTCTGGTATCCAGGTACAATCTCTAGAGAGGTAATTAGGTAAAGATGGCAGCAGCTTCCCAGCTTTTCTGCACTCTGTGGTCTTGAATTAGTCAGTTCTAGTGGCAGGGCCAGATTCTGCACCTTTCTACTGGGAACAGACATTGTTTACCTCCCCTGGAGGACCAGGTGTATGTTCTCAGAAGCTCCCCTCTGTCTCTGTACATACTCAAGCCCTTCAACGCTTCCAAGCACCATGTGAAGATTCAATTCTCCGTAATCCCTTGTTGCTTACTTAACATAGCTGAAATGACTTACATTTATTGCTCTAGAATTATGTGGTGATATTTTTGTTTGTGCTCTAACAAATAAAGCTTACCTGGAGATTAGAGTGTGGGATTAGCAACTAGTTAACTATAAAGGTTAGCACACACCTTTTATCCCTGCATTTGGGAAGAAGCAGGAAGATCAGGAATTCAAGGCCATCCTGGGCTACAAGGGATTGATCCAGTCTAAAAGAGAAACAGAGCCAGGTGGTAGAAGCTCATGCCCTTAATCCCAGCACTAGGGAGGTGGAGACAGTAATATGAGGTGGAAGAAGACAGGAGCTCAACCACCTTTTGGTCTGAGGACTCAGTAGAGGTAAGAACTCTCTTTAGTGGCTGGCTGTCCTACTTCTCTGATCTTTCAGAATTTACCCTGATATTTGACCTCGGC
The DNA here is from genome assembly GCF_049852395.1 of Peromyscus maniculatus bairdii. Taxonomy (NCBI): domain Eukaryota; kingdom Metazoa; phylum Chordata; class Mammalia; order Rodentia; family Cricetidae; genus Peromyscus; species Peromyscus maniculatus. Next base: position 100,011,947 of record NC_134854.1, read on the forward strand.
TTTTTATTATTAAGACCAATTAAAATTTGCACTACAGAATTATGTTAACTATGGCTATTCAAATCTACATCTCAGTATTTGAAGATGTTTTCTTGGCAAAAATAGTGTGTGCATAGTTTTCAATTCCCTAGGCTTCTCTATTACTAAAAATTTCAAGAATATAAGATGTGGATTGGCAGACATTAAGGTGGCTTTTCTACTACTCGGTCTTCCTATCACAGCCTTGTTTATGGTCATTTAACCATGAACTTGAAAACAATGCATAAATTAAGCTATATATAAATAAATACTTTCTAGAATCACAATTATAAAATAAAAACATGAAAAATTGGGTTCATACACATTTAGAGTTGGGAAGGTAAACAATGTTGTTGAAAATTAGCTTATGAACTTGATTGTTCTTGTATTTCTTCAACTACATCCATAATTTTGGTAGGATTTAAAATATTTCTGTGCTTTGATGGTAATCTTTATCAGATGCAACTGTCTGTGCAGTTTTAGGGAAAAATAATGCTATTTCAATTATTATTCCACACTGGCATATTCTATTATTATATGGAACACAGCAGTAACAGTCTCCAGGGTCATGGGGAAATGTGTCTCAAATTTCCATTCTTATAAGATTTCCTGAAGCACTTGGATTGTGTTTTGCTTTTGTTTTTGGTTTTTTTTTTCCTTCTTCTTTCCCCTGAGGCAAAGGATGGGTCACCTCCCCTTTGGGAATTTAACAGCCCTTTCACAGGGGTTGCATATCAAATATCCTGCATATCAGGCATTTACATTACAATTCATAACAGTAGCAAAATTAGAGTTAGGATGTACCGACAAAAATAATTTTATGGTTGGGGTTCACCACAACATGAGGAATTGTAGTAAAAAGTCAAAGCATTAGGAAAGTTGAGAACCACTGCTCTCCGGGATCAAAATATTTCTGAGTACCAAGGGAAGTATAAAAGCTTTTGAAGAAGCATGTCTTCTTTCAAAATGTTATAATTGGTCAGTTTCAGATCCAGGAGTCTAATTGTGAGAAGAGAAGCAAGAGAGTTCCAAATCTTTCCATTCCCAAAGCTTCATACAGTAGAAGAGTCTTAACTAGGTGACTCTGAATAGAATTACCAAATAACAGGGGAGAGAAAGCCCAAACTAGATATTCCTCACTGCTAAATGAAACTCCAGTACTGCAAACAAATTACATGTGATTAAACAGTTGACCAAAGGGTCCCCTTGGAAACTCCTAAACAACTCAAGCTGTTGTCAAAGATGTCAGTTGCTCTACATAAACTGGTCATAAGTCTCTACTCCTGAAGAAAACACTTAAATAACTCACTGAACTTGGAGAAGCTGATGCCTACCTAGAGCCTTCAACTATACATACTAATGTTCATAATACTGGATGGTACTCTGCATGCTTCCAGAAGAGAAAGAAAACCACCAACCCAGCTACAAACCCTGCAGTCCATAGTGGTGATCTGCTGTAATAGTGGCACAAAACTTGCAGGAATAACCAACTACTATCTGATTGGAATTAAGGTTCATGACATGAGATGGAACTCATGCCTGACACTTTCTGGGTAGCCAAGAACTTGAAACTAGATGAACATGGACCTAGGGGGAAACCAAATACTACTATTCTGCTAAAGGAACATTGCAATAAAATAATTTCTAATGACATTCTTCTATATTCATAGATCAGTGTTTTCTCAGCTATCATCAGAGAAGTTTCCTTCTACAGTAGATGGGAACAAATACAGAGACTCACAACTGGATATGCAGATAGTGAGAGACTTTCAAACACTCAGTCCTAAATGAGATGTTTCCATCAAAACCCTACCCACAAGGTTCAAGGACTTCTGCTGAAGATGAGACAGAAAGATTGTAAGAGCCAGTGAGAGTTGAAGATACCATGAAAAACAAAACCTTCCAGACACATGGGACTGACATACATATGAATCCATAGAGGCCATTGCAACATGCACAAGGCCTACACAGGTAAGCCAGATAGAGTCCCAGTACTGGAGAGTAAATAGACAAAAGACCCCAACCCTAGTCCAGAAGCTATCTCCAATTGATAATCACCACAAAGGAAAATGTACTTTTCTCCAATACACTCATATTGGGTATACAAACCACACTTAAGAGCAAGTCCATGCTCAGCAGTACATGGTAAAAACAAAATAAACTCAGTGGTATCTCTGGAGGTAATTTTTTTATTAAGAAATTTTCTATTCATTTTACATACCAACCACAGATCCCCATCTCCCCCCTCCTGCTCCCTAGCCTTCCTACCCAACCTACCCCTGTTCTCACCTCCTCCAAGGCAAGACCCCCCATGGGGAGTCAGCAGATCCTGGTACATTAGTTGAGGCAGGTCCAAGCCCCCCCCCCCCCACCAATCAAGGCTGTGTAAGGTGTCCCACCATAGACACTGAACTCCAAAAAGCCCGCTCATGCACCAGGGACAGATCCTGATCCCACTGCCAGGGGGCCCCCTAAACAGTTCCAGCTAAACAACTGTCTGGCCTATCTAGGGGGCCTAGGTTCTGGGGGTATTTTCATTTGGTTGGTTCTTTGGTTGGTTTTGTTGTCCTATAATGCTTTGTCTGGGCAATTTTTTAAATCTTTTTCTCTCTTTTTTTAAACCTTGCAGATCTTCTGCTTATTACAATTTTCTCAAACATTTTTACTTAAATATTTATCTATCTCATTTTTTCTCTCATAGTCTCTGAAATATAAATATTGAATATGTAAAATGTATTATTCTCCCATTGATCTCTCAGGATCTTTAGGATTCAGTTTTAATAATTTTGTATTTTATGTTTTCCCATGTTCTCCCCACACTTGGGGTTGTCGTTTAATTGTTGGTGAATGTGCTATCTCTTTACCCAGCTATATATATTTGGGGGGAGATGAAAAAGAAGAAGAAACTCGTTTTAAAAAGTCAACAATCTTGTTTTTCCCTCTTGTACTTTGTACAGTAATACTTACAAAAGCTTCTTCATCATTTAGTGGTTGGCACAGTGGATGGCCATGTTCTAAACAGAACTGCTGGAAGTGTAAGGAAAGCATCCATTCAAATCTCAAAATGCTCAAGTCATCATGGGTTGGTGCAATTGAAAGCAAAAACATTCTTTTGGGAGCCCTCATAGTCCTGTTTGCCTCAGTTTGAATTTATCTACACTGACTCAGGCTTGGATGAGCGGCATTCAGTGACACATGGCTGAAGAGGTGTTAGTAGATCTTCACTCTCTTTTAAACAGACATTATCTCTAACAAAGACAAGCAGATGATGAAAGCCACATGTCTAAGAAAACATTAAACTTTGGCACTGTCATACAAGCTTGCATTGTAATTGTATAGAAGGTACAGGAGAGTAAGTTGTAAATAAAGGACTATAGAGGTTCATGCATTAAGAGTGCTTAATGCTCTTCCAGAGGAACAGAGTTCAATTCCCAGCACCCAGGTCAAGTGACTCACAATGTCTTGTAACTCTAGCTCCAGGGGATCTGACCCCTCTTCTGACCTCTAGAATTATAAGATGTGTTTCTACAGAATGTCAGAGAAAAGATCCAGCATACCTTATTGATGAAATTTGGCAAGAACTAAGCCACCAGATGAATGAACTGGGCTCCAGTCCTGGAATATTAAGTTAGCAAATAACAGAGCATAGAGCAAGGGATCAGCCCATAAGTGGAAAATTACAGGGATGATGAGACGGACAAGCAAGGGCCTTCCCTGAAGAGAGAGTCAGCAAAGGAGGTAGGAGAAGATGCTGACCTCAGGTCCTTGTATACATCTGCACACCTCTACTTGCAGGTAAAGAAAGTATGACAGAGGCAGATTTCAGACTAATGGTTTTTGCCTGAGTTGCTTATAAATTAGGTCTCAGTGCATGAGGAATGCATAATCCTGGGGACACCTCAGTCTCTCCCTGTTTCCTGTTGATGAGCACTCTCTCTTATGCAACAGAAAGAGGAGATTAAGACAGGGACTGCTGCTGCTTTGGAGTAGAGATGGGTGTTTTATTCTTCCTTCTCCATTAAAAAGGGAAGAGGGACTTAAGGTTGGCACATTGTGTTAGTTTTTCTCCTTACTGTGACAAAATATCTTGAGAGAAGTAACTTAGGGGACAAAAGGTTTCTTTGGGTTCACAGGTCTCATGATGTGGGTATATTTCACCCTAGCAGGGAAGCATAGAAGCAGCAGGAGGAAGCTGACTGGTTACACTGCATCAACACTCAAGAAGCAGAGTGTGTGTAGGAAGTGGACAGGGTTAGTAAGCCTCAAGTCTTATCCCCAGGGATCCATTTCCTCAGAGACTCTACTTCCTAAATGGTCTGTAACCTTCCTGAACAACACCACAAGTCAGGGGCCAAGCGTTCAAACATGTGATCCCACAGGGGATGTTTCACATTGAAATCCAGCATATCATTTTGTAGCATTTTCTTAGAACTCAGCCCTAAGCCCTGCTTAACAGAAAGCCCTATATTTCCTGTGTGTGTGTGTGTGTGTGTATATATATATATATATATATATATATATATATATATATATATATATATGCCTACACTGTGATAACAAAACAAAGCCTTGTTTCTCATTTACCATTATTGTGTAAATGGATCTCTCCATGGAGAAAAATAAGAGTTGGAATACAGGTAATTTGTATACTCCTGAGGTTTTTTTGTTTTTTAACTATGCTATCATTTTGTGTCATCTAGTGTCGCTCCTGTTCCTTAGAGTTAAAAAGCAATTTCAGGATATAGTTGGTGAATAAAGATAAAAAGAGGGCAGGAATGATATCAGTTTGATCCTGCCTGTAGAAGAAATTGTGAGGGTGGATAACAGGACAGAAATAGTGCCGAGAAAAGAGAATGAGAAATGATGAAGAAGAACATGGAAATATGTTTACATTTAAGAAAGCAAAAAGGAGGCACAGAGGATAACGTAAGAGAAGCAGTTGGGGTGCTAGAAGGTGATGGGATGGACCATGGAAGTCAGCAAAGAAAGATAAAAGAATAAGGAAGCTCTCTATAAAGGTTGAAGATGAGGCAAAAAAAAAGTGTCATTCTATTAGTTACTAAAGTGTTAGAGATGATTTTTTAATAATCTTTTCTATTTAAATTTTTTTCTCTCCTTTTACATACCAACCCAAGCCCTTTTCCCTCTCCCTCTTCTTCTCCCTCCCCCCACCTCTCCCCATTCTACCCCCATTCCCTCCTCATAGAGGGTAAGGCCTCCCTTGGGTAGGTAACACAGGCTGGCATACAAGTTGGGGCAGGACCTAGCCCCGCACCTCTGCATCAAGGCTGAGTAAGGCATCACTCCATAGGGAATGGGCTTTTAAAAGCCAGTTTGTGTAGCTAGGATAAGTCCTGGTCCCATTGCCAGGGGACCCACAAACACATCAAGCCACACAACTTTCACCTACATTCTGAGGGCCTAGTTCGGTCCCATGCAGGCTCCCCAGCTGTCAGTCCAGAGGCCATGAGCTCCCACTAGCTTGGGTCAGCTATCTCTGTGGTTTTTCCCATCATGATCCTGACCCTTCTTGCTCCTATAATCCTTCTTCTCTCTCCTCAACTGAACTCTAGGATCTTGGCCAAGTGCTTGGCTGTGGGTCTCTGTATCTGCTTCCATCAGTCACTGGATATATGTTCTATGATGACAATTACGGTAGACACCAATCTCAGTGCAGGGGAAGGCTAGCAATTTCCCTATGAATAGGAATAGGGAGTCCTATGGCTAAGTACCCAGGATTATATGGTAGACTTGACACCAAAATCATAACAATTGAACCTGGCAAAATCATAACCAGAACAAGTATATGCTAATACATCTGTTAAACTATTTTAGAACATTGGCCAAAATGTTAAAAGGACCAGTGATTGATTTATGTACCTTTCCTGATGTTTTCCCCCTCATTAACCTAGGTAATTGAACAGAATCTCTACACATTAAATGTATACCTTGAGCTTCTATGTGTGATACCACACATATATCATAGGATTTGAAAAAAAAAACCTTAGAATATTATCTATTTAAATAATGCTGGCCAACTAATCTTAATTAATTTCAGAAATCAAAGCAAATAATCTCAAAATTTACACGCATTTATATTATGTGTGTGCATGCACACACACGTGTACATGTCATAGAGTACATGTGTACCTCAGGAGTCTATTTGCAAGAGTTGCTTCTCCTCTTCTACCGTGTGGATACTGGGGATCGAACTCAGGTTGTCAATCTTGGCTGGAAGTGCTTTTGCCGATGGAGCTGTCTCCCCAGCTCTCAATGATATTATTTAAGTCATCGTTTACTGCATTTCAACAGCAAATGATGCTCCTCCTGCCCGTGGTAACATAGTCTTGAAACAATTTTATCATCTTATGTGAGATTATAATGTTTTCCTCTGGTGAAAGGGTGTGAGATATCCAAGGTGAAAACAATCATTAACTGCTAAGTAGGAAGGGAGGAAAGTGTGTGAGGCTTCGTCCATCAAAAGCACTCTTAAGAGCCTGACAGAGTTGTATGGGATTGATGGAAAGGTCAGGTGTTGCCAGTGCTGGTGGTGAGAGCCACTTGAGTGACTCAAGAATTTCTCCTCCTCCAAAGACACCATCCAGCCTACCCAGGCATAAAAGTCCAGGCTGTCAAGTAGAGTGAGGGACAGCTTGATTGTCAGGTCTCTGGCTCTGCTGTTGTCAGCACACACAATGGAATTCTCTGTCTCATTTCCACACTTGGCTAAACCAACCTGACTTTGTTTTAATGTGGTCATTCAGATAGTCAAATAAAACAAGCTCACAAGGCAGCTTGCTAACTCAAGAGCAATACAGAAGTACATTCCTTTCATTTGCCCACCCCACCTACTTAAGTTTTCACTATGTATAACGTATTATACCTTAATTTTCTGGGGGACACATTTCTCTTAAACATAAACATACATTGAGATTTTAATATCACTGTAGTTCAAAATAGCTCCTGCCATAGGTTCACGTGATCTGGGAGATGCATTATTTGTTTAAATGAAGACAAAAATGTTATGCTTTTTCATTACTATAAAATCTTTCCTTGCTCATAGGAAGAATCTTTAAACGTACAAATGGGTTAGGAAAAGAAGATTATCATTCTGTTACAGAAAGTGACAACTGTTGGCTTTTGGTCTCTTTCTGTAAGTATCTATCTACAATCATCATTCATATAGAGACAAAGGTGAGGAAGAGATGAGATCTATGTATGTCTGTTTGATTCAAGCAACTTTTTGTATCTTACATATTCTGAAAACTGCAAGATTCTTATATAGGGGTTAGCATCTCTGGATTTCTCTAGTTCCTGTTAAGATGATACAAGTAAATTAAACAGGAAATGTCTGTCTTTTCTAGGAGAGAACAGCAATCACTACCTGGAAGTCTTAGAAGTATCCAATCATGAGCAATACAAGAGGTTTAAGGATGGGGAAAGCAATGTGTCATCACTGTATTTTCCCACCACCAGACTTACAGAGAAGCTTCTTGTATGACTAGATTATACTTAAGGGAGCTCAATGTCACAGCTAAGCTCAAGGAGATCTGAATTCTGAGCCTGATGTAGTAATAAAGAACCTTTTCAAAAGATGAATTGTATTAACCTTTACTAAATATTTTAGGTTTGCTCTGCAGCTTCTCCGTTTTGTGAAAGAATGATGCATCCCATTATGGAGGATCTTGGAATGTCAAGATGCCAATGGTAGCTCCTGACATTACCCCTATAACTCCTGTTTACATTGTTCACACTCTTATATAATGCCCATCTATATTAATGGGTTGAACCTTGCAGCTTTCCTTAAAGGAAATTCTGTGTTTGGCTCTGACTGTGAGCTTGTGTGTCCAATGGGGAGAGATGCCTAACAAAGTACCAAGGATTGCCTGTACCCAACAGTCAGCAAGAAACTGAAGTCCTCAGCACAGCAGCACACAGGGTACTATTAGATCCTCATGACCCGTAACTGATAAAGCAGAAAAACTAAAGGGGACTGGGCTAAGCCTTCCTAGACTGCAGCTCTTGTGAGATCCCAAAGAAAAGGAAGCCATTCTAGTCCAATTCCCTTTTGACAGAAACAAGGTCGTGCCATAACTTTATTATTTTAAGTCACTGAATTTTGGAGTCATTTATTATGCAGTAGCAACCAATGATGGAATATTGGTTAATCGATGAATTTTAGAAAGAAAAAAATGTATATCATTCCTTCCAAGAACTGTAAAAAACAGGATCTCAGCCTGGTTGTGGTGGCACATGCCTTTAATCCTCGCCCTCATGGGGCCGAGACAGGTTGATCTCTGTGAGTTCAAGGCCAGCCTGGTCTACAGATCTAGGACAGTCAGGGCAGTCACACAGAGAACCCCTGTCTTGTAAAACCAAATACCAAACCCCCAAGCAACAGCAACAAACACACAAAAGCAGAGTCTTATTGGGTATATTTCCTTTTTCTTCATCTTGTCAGTTTCAGGTTGGATTAAGGCATGAGGAGACATGGAAATGGAAATGGAGGATTTTCTGCAGAAGACCACAGTGCAGATAAGAACTACACCTCTATTTTTATAAATCTATGTGATCTAAGGAGTATTTGCTCACCAGCATACACTGGTCTAGGGTGTTTCTATCTTGGCATCCCTGGCATTTTCTTGGATAATTCTCTGTAGATGTAACCAACCGTCTTATTAAATAAGAAACACAGAAACAATGTAAAAGAGAAAGCCGAGAAGTCAGAGCTCAGAGCTAAAATCTCACCCTTCCTCCTGCTGTCCCAGCTTCGCGAAAAGAGACCTACTTCCTGTCGGTTCGTTTTTTTAAAGTATGTTGTTCTGCCTTCTCATTGGTTGTAAACCCAAACACATGACTGCCTTGTCACTGTCTGAATGTACAGCCCCCTAGGTCTTAAAGGCATATGTCTCCAATGCTGGCTGTATCCCTGAACACACAGAGATCTTATGGGATTAAAGGCGTGTGCCACCACCGCCACACTCTTGCTATGGCTCTAATAGCTCTGACCCTGAACACACAGATATCTATGGGATTAAAGGCGTGTGCCACCACCACCACACTCTTGCTATGGCTCTAATAGCTCTGACTCCCAGACAACTTTATTTATTAACATACAATCAAAATAATAATTCAGTACAATTAGATTATCACCACAATTCTCTATTGAAAAGATCTGTCCTGCTTGGTCAATGACTTTTGACATCACTGGTAGTCCCTAGAAACTAAAGAGCAGACCTACTACACACGAGCTGTTAAAAGTGTGGCACCAAGAACGTCTCTAGAGATTGACAGACATCCCTTAGAGAGGACATTTCCATTGGCTGAAACTCACTGCTCTGTGTTACCCTGACTGATTAGGTCATTTTTCTCTATACCCACTGTCTGCAGTTCTCTTGACATAAAATATTTCATATACTATGCATGGTTGCTCAGGGCTCTTTCTTCAACTCCTTGACATATGTAGATTCTGCTGCGTGTGTGTGTGTGTGTGTGTGTGTGTGTGTGTGTGTGTGTGTGTGTTATACAGAGAGATTCCCATTAGAACTATGTTAAAGGAATAAGCACAATATCATATTATATATGTTTATTTAAATTTGAATATTTTATGTATATGTACTTGTGTGAGTTTCTGTGCACCACCTACATGTCAAAGTTCACAGTGGCAAGAAGTTCATATCATGTCCCTGGAACTGGAGTTACAAGTAGATGTGGGCCACCATGTGGTGGCTAGGTACTAACTCAGATCCTCTGCCAGAGTAGTAGGTGGTCTTAATCTCTAAGCTCTCTCAAGCCCCTCATGTTGTGTTCCTTGAGTGAATAATCTTCATCTAGTCAATAGGAAAATATAACATTGGGTCTCTAGGGTAATCTCATGGTCTGTCATTAGATTAGCTGAACAGCCATAATTCCAAGGGATTTATAATTTTCTTCTCAAGTTGGGAGCCAGCCAGATCTTTGCTAATCCCTAAGACAGCTAAAATGCTGTGAACAATGGAGTTTTCAATTCTTGCTCAATAGGTTTGAAGTCATAAAAACCATCCTCAGTCCTCTATGGGAGCCAGAGTTAGGAATCTCTGTAACAAATGTACATACCCTTTCATCTTGAACTCCTATCATAGGATTTAAATCTTTATTTTCAATTTGTTTATGTGTATGTTTCTTTGGGTCAGATATATGTGCCCACAGAGACAAGGATAGGGCATTGAATATCCTAAAGCTGAAGGTACAGAAGTTTGTGATTGACCTAGAGTTGACTGTGAACTGAACTTGAGTACTCGTAACCAGCAAGGCATTTCCCCATACCCTCATCTTGGACTTTTAACTTTTTTTGAGATTGGCTAGGGTTTAAAAATCACAGACCTAGTTTCTGTTCACCTTCCTTAAGAATCACATTTCATAAAATACATTCCTTACTTTTTTAATGTTTCCACTTAATGATATACTATGTACATTATAACATCATTACAATATACATCACTTCCCTTATTCAAAGATAATATTGTTTGGTTATGAAGACTAAAACTCCTGGGCTGGGGAGATAGATCAGAAAGTAAGGATCTATCTGCATAAGCATAAGGACCTATGTTTGGATACCCTGAACTTACTTAAAAAGTTAGACCTGTCCTGTGCCTGTGCTCTCAGTGCTGGGAAGCAGAGATGGGAGGATCTCTGGAGTGCACTAGACAGTCACCCTAACCAATTAGTGAACCCCAGGTTCACCAGCAGTCTGTACTTCAAAAAATAAGGTGGAAAGTAATCAAAGAAGACACATTGACCTCAAGTTTGCATTTGCAGAGACATGAGTGTGTAGACTGCCCCATCCATGTACAACACACACACACACACACACACACACACACACACACACACACACCTAGATCTCTTACTGTGTATGAACTGAGACCATAAAACAGATCCCTTCACCCCAGTGGACTGTAAGCAACGTTCTCACATTGGATTTTACTGTGTTGTAAGTGTGGGAGTTTAAACTGTTGGATCACGTATGATCAACCTTTTCCAAGAAAAATACCCCAGCAAAGATTCAGTGTGTTAGCTCAGTGTGTGTGTGTTTAGCTCAGTGTGTGTGTGTGTGTGTGTGTGTGTGTGTTTGGTTTGTGCATGCACACATGCAGGTATATGTATGTATATATGTGTATATATGCATGTGTGTGGACATGTGTGTGCATGCATGTGCATGTGATTGATAGTAACAACTGAGATTTATTTTAATAAACCCAAATGCTAATTTTATTAAAGCTCACATCAGAAGCACCAAAAGAAATGAAGGGAGAAATACAAATATAAAACATTAGAAATTATAACACAAATTCAGAGAATTATTAAATTATAAGATAAAACTTCATATATTTATATTAACTATTATAAATCTGTATTCACTGTGAAAATTTACTCCCAAAGAGAAAAATCCACTCAGATCAATTGACATAGAAAAATTTAAATGATTATAAATTGTAATTGGCCCCCATAATCTCATAGGGAGGGGCACTGTTAGGAGGTGTGGCTTTGTTGGAGTAGGTATGAACTTGTTGGATGAAGTGTGTCACTGTAGGGGCAGACTTGGAGGCTTCCTATGATTAGAATACTGCCCAGTGTCTTAGTTGATTTCCTGTTGCCTGCACAATGTAGGACTCTAAGCTACCACTCCAGTACCTGTACACTGCGGTGTTCCCCATCATGATGATAATGGACTAAACCACTGAAACTGTAAGTGAGTCACTCCAATTAAATGTTTTCCTTTAAATGTTGCCATAGTTATGGTTTCTCTTCATAGCAATAAACCCTAAAACAGAGATTGATTCCTTTTTATTGAAAATAGATTACTTTCTCATACAATATATTCTAATTATAATTTCCCTCCCTCTACTACTCCCATTTCCTTTCCACTTTCCCTACCCTCTGAATCCACTCCCTTTCTGTATCTCATTAGAAAAGCACATGCTTCTAAGAGATAGTAACCAAACATGAATATATATGATAATTTATGTATATAATTATATAAATCTTGTATAGAACCCTGAAGGTCCCGTGCTTTCTGCTTCAGTCTCTGTGAGCTCATAGGTGCCTTGCTCAGTTGATACAGAGGGCAATGTTCTCCTGGTGTTCTCCATCTCCTCTGAGTCTTAAAATCTTTCCCCTCTTCTTTCATAAGATTCCCTAAGCTCTGAGACGAGGGGTTTGATGGAAATCTCCAATTTAGACTCCCTCTGTATAATGCCTAGATGTGAGTTCCCATCTGCTGCCAGATGAAGCCTCTCTAATTATGATTGGATCAGGCACTGATCTATGAGTATAGCAGAATATTATTAGGAATCATTTCATTTTAATAATTTTACTTGTTTTTATAGACCAGCAGTGTTTGGTTTTACCCTAAATATCTGAGATATCTAGTCTCTGGTTCTTGACTACCCAAATAGTACCCAGGTGTGGGCTACTTCTTGTGGCATGAGCCTTAGGTCAAATCAGACATTAGTTGCTACTCACACAAGTTCTTTGCCACCATTGCCTGCAGCTGGAGTTTTCCTGCCTTGCCCACAGTCAGGACAAATCTTTGTCACCCACCAGTCCCACAGCCGCTCAGACCCAACAAAGTAAACACAGAGACTTTTATTGCTTACAAACTGTATGGCCGTGGCAGGCTTCTTGCTAACTGTTCTTATAGCTTAAATTAACCCATTTTTATAAATCTATACCTTGCCACGTGGCTGGTGGCTTACCGGCGTCTTCACATGCTGCTGGTCATGGCGGCGGCTGCTGTGTCTCTCCCCTCAGCCTTCTGCTTCCCAGAATCCTCCTCTCTCCTTGTCCCACCTACTTCCTGCCTGGCCACTGGCCAATCAGTGTTTTATTTATTGACCAATCACAGCAATTTGACATACAGCCCATCCCACAGCACTTCCCCTTTTCTTTTTTTAAAAAGGAAAGTCTTAACTTTTACACATCTCCAAAGCCAGCTTGGTATATTTGGGAATTTGGGAGTAGCTTCTCTTACTACTTCCTGCTGGAGGGGGGGCACTGTACCTTATGGGGACACAAAGAAAATTTAAGGATCATGGAGTAGTCCGTGAAGCTGTATCGTCTGAGCCAGTTGCCTTGAAACGATTCTGGATGTTGGATCATCTGGACCACGGTGTCATTGGAGACCTTTCAGGTGGTCTTGGCTGGTCAAACCTGATATATCTTAATCTGGAACAAATCCATAGCCTCTGGCTTTCTGTAGAAACAAAAGCAGAGCCTCTTTTCCAAAGCAACATATCCTTATATCCAAATTTTGAAGTCAAGGTACCTTTAAAATACACATTTTGGCATAACTCAACAGCTTTTGCAATCAAATGTTTTTCTTTAGTTACAAATATCAAAGAGAACATAATCCAGATTCTCTGTGTGGTAGCCATCTTTACATGGCTTATTTTTTATATTACCTTGAGTCTATTGCTTTAAACTGCAGCCTTTTAAGCCTGAAACGGCGCTGTGGCTGCTGGCTCCACCCACTTCAGCTTCCCAACATGGCAGTGGTACGTTTTCTGCCAGCTCTGGGAGCCATCGTGGGTCTATGCTTTTATCCAAGCAGCGTGTAGCCCAGAAACCTCTTTTTATTTTGTACTAGCAAAGGCTAAATCCACCACACAGCTTAATGTGCCACTTGCAGAGGCCTCATTCCCGCCATACTGCAGACCTAGCTCTCACACTAGGAACCCTCTAGTAGCTCAAACCAGCAGGCTGCTGCTCATTTGAGAGAGACAATTAGGAAGCTGTTTTTAGCTCCGTTTTAGAATCTTTTCTCAGGTTTTAGGTAGAAACTTTTGCCAACACGTTGGGTGCCATTTGCAGCTGGAGTTTTCCTGCCTTGCCCACAGTCAGGACAAATCTTTGTCACCCACCAGTCCCACAGCCGCTCAGACCCAACAAAGTAAACACAGAGACTTATATTGCTTACAAACTGTATGGCCGTGGCAGGCTTCTTGCTAACTGTTCTTATAGTTTAAATTAACCCATTTTTATAAATCTATATTTTGCCACGTGGCTGGTGGTTTACCGGCGTCTTCACATGCTGCAGGTCATGGCGGCGGCTGCAGTGTCTCTCCCCTCAGCCTTCTGCTTCCCAGAATCCTCCTCTCTCCTTGTCCCACCTACTTCCTGCCTGGCCACTGGCCAATCAGTGTTTTATTTATTGACCAATCACAGCAATTTGACATACAGCCCATCCCACAGCAATTGCCTATTTTACAGACAGGACAGACTGTAGGTTTGTGTCCATGTTTTTCTTTCAGTAGCCTGCCGAGTACCTTCCTGCACCACAGGGACTAGAACGCAGGAGAGAAGGCCCCATGTAGGCACCAGCTAGACTTCTCCATGTTCAATGAGTTGTGTAGATGCTTTCCTCAGCAGTGGGGCCCCACTGTCAGTTTGCTGAGAGCAAACTCTTTGTCTTAGCATTAGCCTGTGTTGACTGGGGATTTTCATGGGACCCTCTTGGCCAAAAACTCAATTGAGTGCAACCCAGTCCTGCCACTGGAAACCTTGCCCAGATACAAGACACTGCCAGTTGAGACTCTATATCTCCCATTTACTGGGAGTCTTCATTAGGATCATCTTAATAGATTCCAAGGTGTTTCCATGGCATTAGATTTCCATTCCCCCCAAATGCCTCTTCCCTGCAATTCCAGCTGTCTCTCTCTATAGTCTCACTTTCCATACCATCTTCCCACCACCAGATCCCTCCCAGTCCTACCCCACCCTTTCCCAGTCCACTCATAAGATCGATTAATTTCTACTTCCCAGAGAGCTTCATGAAGACCAGAAATCATCAGAAGTTCTAATATTCTATGTTGGTAAGTGTAATTATCTATATTGAAGTTTCTTTCTCAGCAGTACAATACAATAGATATAGCATGCCTAAGAGAGATCTCAAATCAAAATGGAAATTCCCAAGCAGTTTAGGTGAGGTACTTGTAGGAGTTTCAAATGTCTAAGAGGTTTTCTGGGACATAGAGGTGGGTAAAGAAAATCCTTTGTGGAACATACTTTTGCATCTGGTCCATAAAGGTGCCTGTGTTATAATAGTCTGTCCCTTTGGTAAGCCTCATGAAAGATATCAATGAAATTTATTCAAAGAGTGCATGTAGGAAACAAGCCAACTTATTAATTTTTGAGTATTTTCTGTTGTCTGAGGAAGATATCAAAATCTGATCACACAATATTAATAACAGAAAAAATAAATATCATGAGTTCTTACTATCCCCCCCAAGCTGGGAAGCCATTGTCATGTCACAGAGGACAGAAGTCATGAGGCTGAGATGGTTGGCCAGGGCTCTTAGAATTTATGGGAGAAAGAATATGTAATTATTCTCAGTGGATGAATTGAGGACATGTATGATGCAGAGCAAAGTGGATACTATCATAGACACTCAGGAAAGTATCATAAGAGAGAACTGGGTTTAACAGTTAGTATCAAAAGGATGTAGAAAAATGTAATCAATAAATTAGAAGGGAAAATATCGCCATATTCCAGAGATATCCTGGCAAAAGGTGCAAAATATTCCCTTGGTATAGCTCCTTGGCGCCACATATTCATGCCAAGCAATTATTCCTTTCTCTATTTCCTTTCTGTCTCTCAGTACTAATTAGGGTTCATGAAATGAGCAGCCATAAGAAATGACCATCAATCTTGCTGATTTCATGCAAAAATGGTTATTTCTCATTCCTGTCACAGTTCCATTAGTTTTTAGTGGGCTGCACCTCCCATCCGATATTGATAGACTTGGCCTCTGTCATCTGTCACCTCTTTGAGTGTGCCACAGGTTTTTACTTCTGGACAAGACATAGTGACAAGTAAAACAGCTCAGAGGATATATATCCAAGATATTGCCTACTAAACTATCCAAGACTGCTAATGATCCAGGAATAAAAAAGAGTCACTTAAAAATAAGGAAGAGCGATACACTAGATAAAAGCAAATCAATTCAGTCATCCGTCCTTTCAGCTAGTCTTTTCCAACCTCTGGCCTCCTAGCTCTAAGCCCTAATAAGTTGGAATTCATGATGATTAATTTTACTTTCAACTTGACACAATCTAGAATCACATAGGAAGATAGTCTCAATGATTGTTCTGGATTGGGTTGGCCTTGGACAAGCCTATGAGAGATTTTCTCAATTGGGTACATTGAGGTGGGAAGATGGACTCTTACTGTGGTCAGCACTATAATTTTGGTTGGATCCTGTACTTTAAGTGTAGAAATAGGAATGAGTGCAAGGAAGCATGCTCTCTGTCTCTCTCTGTCTCTCTCTGTCTCTCTGTCTGTCTCTGTCTCTGTCTCTGTCTCTCTCTCTCTCTCTCTCTCTCTCTCTCTCTCTGTGTCTCTCTCCTCTTAATTGTTGATAAAATGTGAATAACTGCTTCACATTCTTGTTTGGGCTTCTTGTCAATGATAGACCACAGCCTAGAATTGGGAGTGAAAATAAAACCCTTTCTTTCCTAAATTGCTTTGTTCAAAATATTTTTGACAGCAACATGAATGAAAGGAAGACAAACTCAGTGAAGGTGGAGAGGACTATTTCAGTAGAAACAGCCCAATGTGGAAGAAGCCACAGAACCTAACTTTAATTGAACTTGCGTGTTTTATTTATACATGAGATTACCCACTTTACATAGCAATACAGGATTTTGTTCTGTCTTGAAATTCCTGGTTTCACATTGCTCAAAAGTAACTATAAGAGGTGCAGCTAGATTGGTCAGCTCCATTGAGCAAAGTGAAAGAAAAGGTGGGAAGACAATCAAGCAACCTTGCTCATTTATCTCACTAGCTGGGAGGATTTGGCACATCAGTTAGAACTGAAACAGCATTTCTGGCTTCTCTTTTCTACACAGCTCCATTCATTTCTGAGCCTGAGGCTGTTAGTCATGGAGGGAACTGCAAGCTTACCAGTCAACCTTCAGAGGATATTCTTGACATCTGGCCACCCAATGCACCATCCAAATGTGGAAGTAAAACCTGATTAGTGAATAAAATAAAGTTACATATCACAATGTATCAGACAGGAGCTCATTAAAGAAGGAGGGGTGGGATGAACACAGCATCGGAGCTTGAGCAATCTGGTCACATTACATCTCTAGTCAGGAATGTTGACTAAACCGCTCTTTCCCTTTTCTTCAGTCCGGGTACCCAGCCCATGGGATGCTGCTACCCACAGGATGAGTGTTCCCACCTCAATTCAACAATTCTAGAAACTGCTATACAGATATTCCAAAAGGTTTGTTTCCTAGGCACCTCTAAATCCTGTCACGTTGATAATCAAATATTAACTGCTATATTTGATTGACTTATTTGTTGGTTGGGTAGCTAGCTAGTGATTCTTAAAAGTACCTCGTGGAGTTCCCTTCTGACTAGATCTCTTGGATATTTAGGATTTCTTTACTACTTCACGAGTCTCTGTCACTGAGAACATGCTCATGTTTGTATATTGGGAGGCCAGCTCCATCAGACTCTTATCTAACGTTCCCAAATAACTCAGCTTTGTTCTTAATCATTCGTGTATGGTTCAGATAACAACCAGCAAACAATGCATGGTTTTTCTCATCTCACTCTCAGTTTTTTCCAAATTGCATTTATGTTTTTCCTTTATTTTTTTCTTTTTTACATTAAATGATCACGGGTTTAGTTATACTTACCGAATCTCTGCATATTTTTAAGTTACTATATAAATAATGGGCTAAATCCTACAAATAAAATGTCAGTGTTTTAGGAATTCAGGATTCTGTTGAATTTAGCAATTAAAATTTGATTTAAAGAAATGAATTTGCTCCAGGCCCCAAGGCCACACAGCATGGACCAGGAGGAAGGACAGCCAGAGCCCTGGCCTGCCAGGACAGGCAGAGCCACTGTGAAAAGCAGGTATATGGTGGAGAGATGGGAGAGTAAGCGAAGCAGATCAATTCACTTGCTGTGGAGAGAGGAGGAACTGGAGACATGAAGGCAGTGAGGAACAGGCTGATGTGAGTGACCTCTGCTGCCACCTTAGGCCAGGTGATATCTGGGTCAGCACTGCCACCTCGGGCCATGTCTGGGTATATGGCCCTACTGCAGCAGTGGTCTGTGTTGATAGCTGTGACTCATGCTACCACCAAGGGCCATGTGGATTTCTGTGGTCTGGGCCACCATCAGAGGACATGTTGGTATCCAAGGGCCATGTTGTTGCTGGGGCCGTAATGATCTGAGTGGCCCGTGCTGTCGCTGGCTGTACTGTTTCACCTGAGCAAATGCTACAGAGGTTACAAGGGTGGAGGGCAGGCATGGAAGGACTGGGAAGTGAGTGGGATTGGAGGACAAGATGTGAAATTCCCAAAGCATCAAGAAAAAAAATCATTATGGGAAAATAGAAGAAATTAATTTGTTGCTATACGAAACTCATAAATTGTGTTGAATTTGTTGTTGGCCAGGTATCCTTCACCTATTTTATTGTAGCTTTTCCCTCATAAATTGTGTATAGCCTTGCACAGCAAAGAATAAGAAGCATAGATTGTTGACTGTTAACATACTTTCATTTGACTTAAAAATAACATATACAAGGTTGTGTAATTAGAATAAGCAAGATCTATTGTTAAATGTAATTAAAGAAGTATAAATAAAATAACAGTACTTTCAACATTTTGGTTTGCTTTCTGTTACTGTAACAAATCACCATGACCAACTATAGGAGGAAAGGTATGTCACAGAGTCCCTAAGGAGTAAAGTTGATTACAAAATGTATTTCAAGGTGGAAAAATGTATGGAAACTCCATAGGCACCCAAAGAACAAATTCAGGACTGATTGATTCTTCAGGGTCATTGTACTGGATTTAGAGATGGATTTTCTTCTATGTGGTGGTCTCATGTTTTTATCTTTGTTGTAAACAAGCAGGGTGTCTTCACATTAATGTGATGATATGGGATGACCTTTTCCAACTAATTCTTTTTGGAATGATGGAAGAAGTTCAGAGCTCAGACATCTACCAGAAAGAACCCATTTTGGGGGCAAGTTTCAAGTGGTGAGTAAATAGACTGGTGAAGTCAATACATAGGGTAACAGGCATTAACTAACAGAGCACTAAGCAATAAGAAGCTTTGGTTATATGCATAAATAGTTATTGGGTGACTCAGCTAGAAAAGAAAAATACATTTTAAATACATACTTCCATTTCTAAACTTATAAGGCTATCTCTGAAAAATAAACTGTGTCTTAGACATTATAGTTATTAAAAAAGCATTTCATTAATACATATTCAAATTTATTACAGTGGCTATTAGGCTTTTAAATGTTTCTGCCTTAGACATAAGAGGGTGTTTCATTTTAAAGATTAAAATGTAATTAAATTGCAGTAAGATTTACCTCTTAGTGTATATTCCCTTTTGATGTTACTTATATCTATGGCCTCCTCTATTCCCAATCCCTTGCAACCACAGATATTTCCTGCAAATAACTCTGTTTCAGAATGTCATAAATGATAGAATAGAGTATGTGGGTCTTAGAAACTTGATTTTTTCCCCACTTAACATGTTGTTTTTGAGATTTACCTTACTGTTCTTTGTGTGAGTAACTCACTGTATTATTATTATTATTATTATTATTATTATTATTATTTTATGATCTAAATATGCTGTTGTTTGCCTATTCTTTACCTTTCCAGGGAAATTTGTTTCTATTGCTCCCTTTTTGTGTGTGTGTCACTAAAGGTGCAGGTCCCTGTGGGTCTCTTTGCTTCACCAGGGTCATTGGCCAAGGCCCACAAGGTCATGAGGGCAGAGGGAACAGAGTCTGCAAGAAGGGTTCATTGTGAAAGCACTTCCAAGAGTCAGCTTCAGTGAGACAGCTCAGTTTATTGAGGCCACAGGTCAACTTATATAGCCTAAACAGTGTTTGGGGGCAGAACAGGACAAGGGGATGATGAACAAGTGGGGGAGGCAGACCTGATTGAGGACAGACAAATGTTAATGAGGCATCAATTAAAATATCAGAGTGAGGGGTGGGGTGGGGAAAGAGATTGAGGGGGTGGTGCTTGTATGCTAAGTCATAGGGCATTTGCCTGAGTTGGAGCTTTTGTGAAGGGTCATTCTCCAAATAAACTCAGGCATCCAGGCCTAGAGACACTACCCAAATAAAGTAGAGAGAGGGAATCCTGCCAAGAAAGGGAGTTCTCCATTGCGCTGAGCTCAGAGAGCTTAGACATGAATTATAACCTTAATGAGAAGGCCAAGCAAACACCATGACAAGCTCCTAATAACTCAGTTAAAAACTAAGCCTCCCAGGAATCCACAAGGATGACCCCAGCTTAGACTACTAGCAACAGTGTTGAGGGTGCCTGAACTGGCCTACCCTGGTAATCAGATTGGTGAATACCCTGTCAACATAGAGCCTTTATCCAGTAACTGATGGAAGCAGATACAGAGATCCACAACTATTCACCAGGCCGAGCTCTGAGAGTCCAGTAGAAGAGAGGGAAGAGAAATTACATGAGCAACAGTGGTCAAGATCATGATGAGGAAATTACAGAGACAACTGAACCAAGCTCAAAGGAACTCATGAACTTTAGACAGACAGCTGTGGAACCTGCATGGGACTAGACTAGACCCTCTGCATATGGGAGACAGTTGTGTAGCTGGGTCTGTTTGAGGGGCCCCTGGCAGTGAGATTAGGATCTGGTGCATGAGCTGGCTTTCTGAATCCCATTACCTATGGTCAGATACCTTGCTCACCCCTGATAAAGCAGGGAGGGACTTGGTCCTGCCTCAACTGAATGTACCAGGTTTAGCTGTTCCCCCAACTTACTGGGTTGGAGGAGGGGAGGAGGGGATAAGGGGAGGTGGGGAGATAGAGCAGGAGGAGGGATGAGAGTGGGATCTGTGGTTGGCATGTAAAATGAATGAAAAAAGAAAATAAGCTTGCTAACAACTGGTGATCTTCATTATAGCATATATATGAAACATTAAGCTAGGCCTCAGTTCCTGCCTCTTGAAACTGAACAGGCAGATTCTGAGGAAGCCACAGACAAAGGACAATCAGTCTTTAACTCCACTGGCAGCAGCGGACGAGGGAGATAATACATACCAAGCCTGGCCACTGGGCCAGTCCCCACAGATAATAGCTCAAGGTAATAACCAAATAAAGGCAGAGCCTGGGACCCATGCAGGCATGCCCCCAAATGGAAAAACTGTAGACTTAACCAGCCCTTGCTAACCCTAGCCAATTAGAATGTACTAATATAATTGCTACTCCCATAAGCCAATCGTATCTGAGGTGACCTAACTATCCCTGATAACTCCCTTTAAATCATAGTTTCTTTTTAAGAAAGCAAGCCTGCAAGCTAAGCTCAGGGTTGCCATTTTGCCTTTGAATAGGATGTGCAGCCCCGGCATTCAGGTACCTTTATTCTTGAGATAATAAACATTCTTGCTGATTGCATAGATGATAGTGGTCTTTTGTGGGACTTCTCCATGCCCACTTAAATGCAGGGTTCTCCAATAAGTGCAGATGAATTTGGCATGAATGTTTTTTGGAGTTTTTGTTTTAATCTTCAATGCATTGTTTTAACCTATTATGCACTCTTTCTTCTTCCTCTCACTCCTGTTATTCGGTCACTCATTTACTTTAGTGTGTACCATAAACATACTAGCCACTCCCTTTGCTTCAACACATTAATTTTCAGAGTTGCACAGTCTGCAGAAGTAGGAACTAGACACATGGCTGCTTATATTTAACTTACAATAAAGTTAAAGTTTCATTTCCTCTATTATACTGGATGCAAATCGAGTATACAACAGCTGTATGGCTAGTCTTATTTGGACAGAGAAAAATAAATAGACATTAACCATTATGGAAATTTTACTAGAAGGAGTTATTGGAGGGCACTTAAAATAAGACAGAAGCCAAATCATCTCTATAGCTTATTATTAGTTGTTTACCAAGATTGTTCACTTTCTTCAGCATACCTAAGCTTTTGCCTAAAACTATATTTCTTCTGTTTGGTACCTTTGTCTTTAACATCTCTTATAATATAAATATCCTACACAGTAAGTTTTCTTAGATTTTGTTCATCTTACAAATATTTATTTCATTTTAAATGATACATTTGCTAGGTATAGAATCCTTGGTTGGTAGTTATTTTTCCTGTCAACATTTTTAAAATGTCACTCCATATTTTCTGGCATGTATATTTTCTGATTTGAGTATACAGTAATATATTCTTTGTTATTCAACATGCCATGTGTCCTTTAGTGGTTTATTAAAGAGTTTTTAAACTCTTTTTTTTTTTAACCTCATCATTGAAAATCGTTTATGTGAGAGAGATGGTTAAGCTTATTTATTGTCCTCTGAGTAATTCAGTCCTGTGGAGTTTGTTTTCTTTTCTTCAGCTTTTCAATAACTAAAACTGCAGCCACAGCTTCTGAGTTAAGTGCTGGGTTGAGCTGGAAGACTTTAAGGGACACAATGGAAAAAGCTGAGTCTGCTGTACAAGCACTGGGAGCTGGTTCTGGTAGGAGCTCAGAAAGCAGAAAAGAGCCCTGCAGATGAAGCAAGAGATGAGAAAGAGAACGCTGGTAGAGATTTGAATGGTCAAGGCCATAGTCTTGAGGGCTCACCTAGAAATGAAGTATCTCTGGATACCACAGGAAGTGCAACCACATGCTCTGAAGTAGCAAAGAACTTGGAGGTTAGAGGTCAGCCTCAAGTGTTGTTCTCAGTGAAGTGTGCCTTGTTTTTGAGACAGATGTCTAACTGAAACTGTGGCTAAATGGTGAGGTCAGGCTGCCTAGTCAGCAACCCCTATGGATCTGTGCATGAAATCTTAGTGCTAGAGTACTGAGTGTATCTGCCACCCCAGGAAACACTCATTTTATTTTTCTGGGTAAAGGAGTTGTGCCTACATCATGCTTGCTTTCTTTGAAACACTACTAGAATGTTCTTGACTGGGTCAGCTGAGTTGTTTAATTTTCTTCCCAGGATTTGTTTAAGAGCAATAGCCTTACTTTTTAATTAATTAATAACTTGTTTGTGTATGTGCCCATGTGTGTGGTGAGTGTGCACACAGGTATGCATGACTGCTAGCACACTTATGCCATGATGCGCATGCGGAGATGAGACGATAGAATGTAGGGTATAATAAATTCACTTTGGATGAGTTGGTTTGGCACAAGTGATTAACCCGGGGCAGTTACTTATAATACATATATTATTAAATCAAACACGCCATCATTACTTACAGATATAGTTCAGTTTTAGGGGTTTGAGATTCAGAGATGGAGATCTCTGATTAGATGCTTGTTAAAAATGTCTGGGTTCTAAAGAAGGTATTACTAAGAGAACAGAGATTCTGAGGTCACCAGAATATTAACACTTGAAAAGGAGGCAAAAGAAGATGGTAGTCACCTCTCTAGGTACACAAGACTCAACCATGGAAGAGAAACTATCTCCACCCTGATGAACGTTTCATTGTATCAAGAAAAGGAAAGCAACAATCAAATGGATAAATCATTAAAATTTCAAACAGTTCTTTTAAAAGACTAAGTCGCCAGGTGGTGGTGGCGCACGCCTTTAATCCCAGCACTCGGGAGGCAGAGGCAGGCGGATCTCTGTGAGTTCGAGTCCAGCCCGGGCTACCAAGTGAGAAAGGCGCAAAGCTACACAGAGAAACCCTGTCTCGAAAAACCAAAAAAAAAAAAAAAAAAAAAAGACTAAGTCTATACCCTATAAAGGCTAATGTTTCAGAACAGAACAAACAACAACAAGAAAATAGACTTGCGAAGAGCCAAGGAGAAGTAGATCTGAGCAGCTGAAGAAAAATCAAGAACCAGAAAAATTCAGATGCTGACAAGCAGTGCTCGGGAGAAGCAGTGTGAAAGGACTGTGCAATCATGAAAATTTCCTCTTGGTGTTGTGCACGGGCTGTAAGTCTGCCTTTGCAATCAGGACTGCCAGAGAGAATGCACGAGATCAAGATTTGCCATTCTGATTGCTGACTGTAATACAAATCTTCACTGCTTTTTGGAGTTATTCTGTAAATCGTGAGTAAAAAGTAGTAATACGAAAGAAATTAAAAAGTATATATTCTTTTCAGGTATTCCAATTCTCAGATAAGAAAAACATTGTTCATTCAAGCTATGTGGTTAAGAAAGTAAGTATATTCTGACATTTCTTTCCTTTAATACAAAAATGTCTGCTAGGCGTAACTGCTGCACATCTGTAATGCCAATGATAGAGTGGCTGAGACAGGAGGCTGGTCAATTTAGGCCAGCCTAGAATGTACAGGGAAACCTAATTCTAAAAGATGAAATCATTTTCAGTCACAAATGTATATTATTTATTTTTATCTATTTTGTTGTAAAATATTTGTACATATGCACAATAATCTTAAAAGTTAATTAGAATTTCCCTGGTCCTAGAACTATGAATTATCAAATTAATTTTTACTGGGACTAGAGAGATTGATTGTTCAGTGGTTAAGACATACTATTCTTGCAGAGGACCTGAGTTTGCTTCCTAGTACTCATGTCATGTTGGGCTCCTTATACTAACTACACCTACAGCCCCAAGGGATGGAAGCCCTCTTAATGCTTTCTCAGGCATTTACATTCATGTGGTGATATATTGTGTACCCTAATAAAGCTTGCCTGGGGATCAGAGGACAGAACCAGCCACTAGATTAGACATAGAGGCCAGACAGTGATGGCACACACTCTTTTTTTTTTTTCTTTCTGAGACAGGGTTTCTCTGTATAGCTTTGCACCTTTCATGGAACTCACTCTGTAGCCCAGGTTGGCCTCGAACTCACAGAGATCTGCCTGCCTCTGCCTCCTGAGTGCTGGGATTAAAGGTGTGTGCCACCACTGCCCAGCTCACACTCTTATTCCTATCACTGGAGAGGCAGAGATCTGTCTGGATCTCTGTGAGTTCAAGGCTACACTGGAAACAGAGCCAGGCAGTAGTGGCACACATATTTAATCCCTGTATTAGGAAGCACACAAGTCCTTAATGCCAGGAAGTGATATCTGGGCAGAGAAAGGTATATAAGGCATGAGGAAAAAGGAATTCACATTCTTTAGACTGAGGATTTTGTAGAAGTAAGAACTAGTGTGGCTGGTTGTTCTGCTTCTCTGATCTTTCAGCTTTCACTCTGATATCTGGCTTTGGGTTTTTTATTAAAAGACCATCTAAGATTTGAACAACAGTACACACACACACACACACACACACACACACACACACACACACACACACACACGGGGTGGGGGGGCGAGAGAATACATATATATAATTAAGAATAAAACCAATCTCTGCATTTTTTTATTTTATTTAAAATTGCCTTTATTTGTCTTAGATGTCAAATGTGAGATCTTGAGAGAAACATTCTGAGAAATTTGATTTTGAAACTCAATTCACCATTTAGTTTCTTTTCTGTGTCTCTTGGGATAGAATAAGGGCGAGACATTTTCATTTCAAATGTACTTCCTGTGCAATCATATTTTAAATGCTGCCAGCTTTCACTGGTAATGTTAACGTGGTTAAGCGTGCATAAAAACCAAATCATTTCCATCCATTTCTTTTTTTCCCCTCTGGAGAGAATTGCAATTTTGGAATAGTTATTTTCTGAATTATCTGTAATCTAGGCAGAAGCTTTGCTGTGCCCCACATTTTTTTAAAGAAATAACAGGTGAACTGTTTTCACAGTGGGCAGCTTCACTTTGAAAACATAATTATTAACATTTTTTTTTCTGAGTGAAAGTGCAATAGATAAAGAAATTAGTTCAGCAGGTGGAGAGCCTAAACATTTTTTTATATTTGCTTCATGCTGTGTGCTGGAAAAATCAAGTGGGTAAAGCTACTGCCAAGATTCATTCTGCCTAGAACTTTTCTGTATAGCATGGCAAATATAAAGAAAATCTATTTTTTTCTTTCAATCTGAGAGGGCACCAGCCCATCATCTTGTCAAAAGCAGAGAAAAGAATGCCGTTTTGATGGAGCTGGGCAGAACTGAACTAGAGAATTCCTACATCATAATAAAGAGAAGGCTCAGGTGGTAAAAGTACTTGCTGTTCTTGTAAAAGACCCAGGAGTGGTTCCCAGCAGCCATGATAGGAGGCTCCCTTGTAACTCTATCTCCAACTGTGGTGATATTGTGTTTCCCAAAATATTGTGCACCCTACTAAACTTATCTGGGGTCAGAGAACAGAACAGCCACTAGATATAGAGGCCAGAAAATGGTGGTACTCATGCCTTTCATCCTAGCATTCCAGAGGCCGAGATCCGTCTGAATCTCTGTGAGTTCAAGGCCACACTGGAAACAGCCAGTCGTGGTAACAAGAGCCTTTAATCCCAGGAAGTGATGGCAGAAAGTAGAAAGGTATTTAAGGTGTGAAAACCACGAACTAGCTGGTTAAGCTTTCAGGCTTTCGAGAAGCAGTACAGCTGAGGTTCATTTGGACAAGGACAGAGAGGCTTCTACTCTGAGAAACAGGATCAGCTAAGGAAATGGGAGGTCCTAGTACCAGGAAGGCAGAGGCAGTTTGATCTTTTTGAGTTTGGTATACATAGTAACTTAAAGGCCAGTCAAGGCTACATACTGAGACTTTGGTATACATAGTAACTTAAAGGCCAGTCAAGAATACATACTGAGACTTTGGTACACATAGTAACTTAAAGCCCGGTCAAGGCTACATACTGAGACTTTGGTATGCATAGTAACTTAAAGGTCAGTCAAGAATACACACTGACACTGTGTCTTTAAAAATAATGGAACAAAAGCCGAATGCAAAAGACAAATCTAATTTTGATAAAAAGAGCAAGTTCATTGCAACTCCCCACAATGATTCTGCTTAGCAAAACTTTGTCTAGGAAAACGGTTACCCAGCACAAGGCAAAGGACATTCAAATCCTTTCTTACTTTAGTCATCCTTTAAACTTTTAGAAAAACATTAGGGTTTATTTTTTTCTTTGAAACTTGCTGATTTCATAGAAAATAAATTTTCTGACTCTTCTAAGAAATAAAATGAATCTTTTGATGTTTTTCAGGTGACACACGAATATTCAAGTTATCCCTAAGCCTCAGCAATCACCACGAAAAAAAGGGAAAAAGATTTTAAGAGCCAGAAATTGTAGAGGACAGCTATAAGAAAGTGTTTTCTGAATATGACCAGGCCATTGTACACATGGAATGACAATTTCTGTGGCTGTTTGCATAAGTTCTGCACAAAATCAAGCCAGTTCAGATTCCACATTGAATGGAGAAGGAACCTACAAAATTCCACTCTCAGCAAAGAAGATATTGGAAGGTGATGGCTGGTGAGAAAGGGAGAGTCAATTTTCTTTAGCGATGTGGCGTTTGGTGGGTTGGCCTTGCTCCACCAAACAGCCTTAACTCATGTACACGCACAACATGAGAAATGGATTCCTCAGTGGCATGGGGAAGGGACATGGTAGGGCCTGGGAGAAGGTGAATGGGGAAAGCAGGAAATGGATAGGATTAAAGTATGTTATATACACTCGTGAAAATCTTAAAGAATGAAAAATATAAGAAGGTTGTTCAAATCATATAAAGATCTGAAAAACAGTGATAGCAAAAGGCCCACTCTTTCATAAGGAAAATTTGATAATAAGTGACAGCACTTCCTACTGAAGCATTGACATTAAGTCAAAATCCAGCTTTCCTGAGATACTCAACTCTTTATTGGTTACTTTAGTCTAGCTTTCATCAAATATCTGATAAAAACAACACAATGGAGCTATGTCTATTTGATTTTAATTTTGTTTATTTATTTTCATGTGTATGTCTGTGTGATGTCTATTCTTGGTTGTCAACTTGACTATATCTAAAATGAACCACAATCCAGAAATGGAGGGTACACTTGTGATCTGGATCTTGAGGCTGGGAGACACAGATGTTTGATTCAGATCTAGAGGCTGGATGGCATAGGCTTTTGATCCAGATCTTGAGGCTGGATGACACAGGCTTTTGATCTAGATCTTGAAGCTGGATGACTCATGTCTTTAATCCAGATCTTGAGGAAAGAAGACACACCTTTAACCAGGGCCACACCTTCTCCTGGGAGACTGTATAAGGGCAATGGAAGAAGGGAGGACAGTTTTCTCTTTCTTGGACTGTTAGCCCTGGCCTTGTCAGCACATCCATCCCTTCACTGGCATTGGAGCCTCCACTTCAGGATCCCAGCAAACACAGAAGACTAGCTGAGACACCCAGCCTCATGGGACTGAGAAAGGATTCTTGGCCTTTCCATTCATAGTTAGCCATTGTTGGACTCAGCCTGTAAGTTATTCATTCATTCTTTAAGTTCTGTCACTCTAGAGAACCCTGACTAATACAGGTTGTATGCATGTCTGTGTACCTGTTGGTCAAGGAGGACAAAGAGGGTATTAAGTTCTCTGAGACTATACTAGGCTGTGAAGCACCATGTGGGATCTAGGAATCAAACTTGGATCCTCCAGAAAAGCAGCCAGTGCTCTTAATGTGTTGAGCCATTTCTACCATGCTAGAAAAGTTCCACTCATGATTTCAGGGGGTTCAGTTGGCTATGGATAGGAGGTATGGTGGAGTAACACAGTTCATACCATGGTCGGCCAAAAGCAGAGGGAGAAAGGGATGCTGTTGCTTGGCTGCATTTATCTCTTTCCTCCTTCACCTCTAGATTTCCATCCCATGGGGACAGTGCTGCCCATGTTCAGAGCAGCTTTCCTTCTCAGTCAATCCTGACTGGAGATGCCTTCCTAAGCACATCCCTGAGGCGATCATCAGCAGTTTCTTGAGTGATCCTAAATCCACTGAGATTGACAATGAAGATTGTTATGAGAGCTTTGATACATTCACTAAGTTCTAAGATTCAATCTGGAACAATCTCCATAAACCTTACAACAGAACATGAGATTGTAAGAAGCAGGGTCTAGTTACAGACAATACCTATTCATCACCATTGTCTAGGGGAAAATAGCTTGGGTTCTGTGCTCCTTTAAAGCTAGAGAAACAGCTACTGAAATCAGAATTTATTCATAGTAAAGGTCAAAGTCAAAAGAAAAGGGAGAGAGACAGAGAGAGAGAGAGAGAGAGAGAGAGAGAGAGAGAGAGAGAGAGAGAGAGAGACTTATCAGTACTCTCTCTACCAACCCAAAGGACAATGTGAGGTTCTTGAACCATATCAAGAACTCCACTACCTTCTGTCTTTGTGGCCTTAGATAAACAACGCTGGCCAACAAATATGCTCTGTTAAAAATAAAGATCCTTGAGATTTTTGAGAGGCTAATCACAAACATATCTTTAAATGTGAGCCTTATAAGTGGTCTTGCTTTGGCTGTGGCTGGGTATGGGATTTAAGAGTTAGTAGACATTCTTATAATAAAAAGTCTACCTTTCCCTAAGTCACCTTATATACTTGCATTTATATTTATTTTCTTTTCCGTATCAACCCTCAGTATCTTACTTTATTGGAAAAATATATCGTTCTATACTATGAACTTTGGAACTCAGAAATATAAAAATTAAAAGAATCATCTTCAGTTTATATGGATATTGTAGGCTTTTGAAGGGTAGTTTTATGATAGTTCTTTCATTTCTCACTGAAAATAATAATGCAACTGTTATCTCAAAGTAATTCCCACAATTTTCTATTGTTTTTGTGATTCTGAGATGAGGAAATTTCTTGCCCGGCTTCCCTCCACTTATATGCCACTATATGTGTGTCAATTTTTCTTCCTTTCCATAGGGGAAACCACACAAAACATAAAATTGCTGTATTGCAGGCTGACTCTGTTACCGAGAAGGCAAGGTTAAGAATTTCAGCATTCTAAAGCATAGTTTTTCCTCTGCAGATTTCAACTGCTGCACAAGTAACAAAACTCAATTTTTCCTAAGACGCATGCCAGAGTTTTGGACAATAGTGCTCCTAGCTTGTAAAGCACAACACACAAAAGTCCAGAATCTGCAATTTAATGTCAACTTACTTTGGGTACACTGAAGTTGAATATTTCTCAAAAGAAATAATAACTTGTTCATTCCATTTTATTATAGCATTAACTTGGACATACTTTAAAACACTTAATAATAATCATATGAAATAACTCCAAAATAACTCTTTTGTTCATTTAATTATTGCAAAAATATGAATAAAATGGTTTTAAAGATTGAATAAACTGCTAGATCAGTAGTAAAAATACAGTTAAGCTACAGGTTTTGTGCAAGATGTCATGGATTAAGTTTGCCGTAGCCATCACTGGGTGGGTCTGTGTTTGTTAATAGTATATATGAAGTATATACAAGAAGCTCAGTATGGCATTTGTATGTGTTCTTTTTTTTTTTTTTGGTTTTTCGAGACAGAGTCTCCCTGTGTAGCTTTGCGCCTTTCCTGGAACTCGCTTTGGAGACCAGGCTGGCCTCGAACTCACAGAGATCCGCCTGCCTTTGCCTCCCGAGTACTGGGATTAAAGGCATGCGCCACCATCGCCCGGCTTGTGTCCATGTTTTAAAGAATTTTTTTAAAATTCATTTTACATACCAACCACGGATCCTCCTCTCATCCCACCTCCTGCTTTCCCTAGCCTTCCCTCCCCTGACCCACCTCCCTTCCTTTCCCACAAAAGGGTAAGAACTCCCATGGGGAATCAGCAAAACCTGGTACAATCATTTGAGGCAGGACCAATCCCCTCCCCTCTGTATCAGGGCTGAGTAAGGCATCCCAATATAGGGAATGGGCTCCACAAAACCAGCTCATGTACCAGGGACAGATCTTGATCCAATTGCCAGTAGCTCCTCAGAGAGATCCAACTACACAACTGTCTCTAGTTTGCACAGGGCCTAGTCCAGTCCCATGCAGGTTCCATAGCTGTCAGTATAAAGTTCATGAGTTCATACAAGCTTGGTTCAGTTGTCTCCTGATTTCCTCATCATGATCTTGACCCCTCTTACTCATATAATCCCTCTTCCCTCTCTTCAATTGGACTCCTGGAGCTTAGATGTCTGGTGCTTGGCTGTGGATCTCTGCATCTGCTTCCATCAGTTACTGGATGAAGGCTTTATGATGACAATTAGGGTATTTCCCAATCTGATTACTGGGTAGGCCAGTTCAGACACCCTCTCCACTATTAATGAGAAAAACAATTATAATTTTGTGGATATTATGGGGTTGAGTGATTATGGGCTGAGTGATCTGTAATTTTTATGGTGAGCTCACCTAGAAGTAAAACAAAGTAACTGATACAGAAATATAGGATATAGATATAATAGGAGGAAAGGATAGATTATTGAATCTACTTTTAAAGAACAACAGCTTGTTTGAAATGTGTTGCATTGGTATAGATTTTAGTTTATTGATACAAATTTAGAGTTAAATCTGTTATGCTGTGTGTATATTTTTACTCTTGTTTAAGATATTATGTTTGTGCAGCTCATTTAAATTGTAACGAATAATTAAGAAATACAGATTAATAGTCTTCTATGATAGTCAAACTTATAGTCATGTTAAGTTTTCAATATATACATAGATATAAATTCAATTAGGTAGGTAATCTTCAAACACTTTAAAGGCATACAGAATATGGCATTTAAAATGTTTTAAGAACTTTGATTTTTTGGACATTGAGACATGTCTGCTCCTGACAGCACCAATCTACTTCATAGAAGATAATGGGCATTGAAGAAACTCATTATGGAGTTTGATTTTTTTTGTGTGTGTATTAGCCTCTGGTCAAAAAAGTGCCCTTGCATTGACTGCTTGATGATATGTTGTATAAACTAAACATGCAGAACCCATAGGAAGGTGACCATTGAACTTTGCAAGGCAAAATGGTCCTTCAGGTTCTTGCTTTACAGAAGATACTGCCAGACCTTCTACAGGACACAGAAAAAATGATTGAGAGACTAGGCCTATGGGCTGAAGATGGAGACCCCAATGTTACAGAGGTACTTTGGATAACTGTCCAGGCAGGAAGCTGTCTCTGTCATTCTAGATTTTTGGAAGTTGCTTATAATGTTCTCCCTGTTTGCTTAGGTAATACTGTATCTTTCTGAGGTCTTTGATGTAGGTGAAGACTAGATAATTATAAATTTCGTTGGTTATGATAAAAGATAAATTAGATATAAAACTTTAGACTCACAAATATAGAATAGGTAGAATATTTTCTTTAATTTTGCCAAATAAAAATAGACTAGATATTGTAACTGTAACTCTTGCTTGATAACTGTGAGTTATATGTAATTTTACTAGGTTAAAGTTAAAACCTTCCTTTTTAATTAAACAAAAAAGGGGAAATGCTATGGGATAATGCTTTTGTATACTGGTTTAGTAAAACACTGATTGGCTAGTAGCCAGGCAGGAAGTATAGGTGGGAGAAGCAGACAAGGAGAATTCTGGGAAGAGGAAGGCTAAGTGAAGAGACCCCAGCCTTCCATCCAGGGAGCATCATGTAACGGCACACAGATAAACTATGGAACATGTGGCAAAATATAGATTAACAGAAATGGGCTGAGTTTAAATGTAAGAGCTAGTTAGTGGTAGACCTGAGCTAATGGCTGAGCAGTTTTAATTAATATATGTCTCTGTGTGTTTACTTGGTTCTGAGTGGCTGCAGACCAGGCAGGACCCAGGAGACTTTTCAGCTACAAGTAACTCTAATTGTCATCTCTCATCTTGATATTGTCAATATAAATACTGTACTGTAAATAATGCCCTGTATAATGTCCTTAACAAGAATATAATTGTGCATTGTTTATCCCACTTATCTAAATGTCCAAGTTCAATGATGAGAAACTAGTTCAGAATATCTAAAAGCATATAATATTATATGGTAAAATGATACCCAAAACCTTGATTATCTTATGGGCCACACTAATTGACCAGAGTGACTACCATTGTCTGCCTCCATTCAGTAATTTTATGTAATTACGCCTTATCTTCTAATAGTTTGGAGTCCCAAGAGATAGCCATTAAGTTGTACAAAACATTTTTGAAGAACATTTTAAAATAATTTTTTTTGCAATGCTATGTGAAGACAATAGAGAATTAGAAGAGATACTGGAGCATTCTGATGCAGTGAAGGGCTTTTGAAATTATTTCTAAATAGGAGCCAACAATGTATCTGCCAGATCTATAAACAGAGTAATATGTGGGCAAAGTAGTTACCCTGAACAGAAACTGAGGCATAATAGGCAGGCCATAATGATCTCAGGAGCTCAGGAGAAACACAGTAACTTCACTCTATCCCCTTTCTCCAACCCTCTGTTTGCATTCTTCATTGACTGAGCCTCCACAATCCTAAGTGCTAATGACAAGGAGTATCTCATGGCATATGGGGGAAATAAATGCCTAGAATAATAGCTCATGGTCTAAAAATGTCATTCTCATGATCCACATTTTATTTAAGCATATAAAGTAAAAATGATAGAGGTCAAAATGTTTGACTTATGCTTATAAGCACATATTAATGTCTTTTAGTGCACAGGTATAATGATTTTAAAAATCTGTTTTCTTCCCACATTCACTCAGATACATTTTTCTTTCCACCACTCTAGATTTCAAAGTATTTTTTGTTTCTTTCTGTTATAAACACATCCAGTGGCATGAACTGAATACATTCCAGGATGGAGGTTCCATGTTGTTTCTGTGGGTAAATTTGAACATGGTTGAGTCACTATCACTGCAATACCACGGAGAGTGACTCACATCGGTTATGTGACAAAACTTCTTGGAGAGACGCAAACCCATGACAGACCAAAGTCCGGGTACCCACAAAGTTCACCTTGGGGAACCCGTGAGTTTTGTTGTGGTTACTTAATGGAATACAGCTGAGGAGTTACTTACAGGAGTAGAAATACTCAAAGACAGCTGCATCACCAAAGCCCACCCCAGCACAAGTGACAGCTCACAAAAGCTGGGAACTTGGAACTTGGAACAAAGCCCTGCACACAGCTCAGTAAATTAGAGTGTGTCCTTTTCAGGTGCCTTGGTTGGTTTAAATCTCTTTCAGGCAGCTCAGCTGGTTTCTGCTTCTTCTAAAGATGACTTCTGGCCTCAGAGTCTTCTTCACAGCTTGGCCTGTCTCAGAGTTTCCTTTGCAGCTTTTACTGATTACCATAGTGGAGATGGGCCTTGTGAATCTGGTCAGTTTCAGGGACTTCATGAAGATACTTTCTGAGTTGTTTACCTTTCTGTTTGAGGAACTTCTCTCAAGAATGAAATGTTTTGACCTCAGAGGAAACCGCTAAATAGCAGCCTAAGAGAACTCCAGGCTTTCAGCCTGCCCAAGCTCTAAGTTCTAGTCATGATTCTATCTCTCATGACCTACTAGACCTCATGCAATTTCTCTGCTTTAGAATGAGAGTTTCCAGTTGTGATCTAATAAAAGGGATCTTTTTTAGCACTGGACATTTTTATGAGCATGTATAGAAGCCTACAATGGAGGATAACTGATTTTTTTCAGTAGTGGCCCAGGAAAGTCACCCATTCTGAATAAACATATATCCCTCGTTCTGTCCTCATTTTTCTTTGTCTTACTCCCAAACAATAGAGTTTAAAAAGCCCTCAACTAATGATTGAATGTCAACCTGACACAGTCTAGGTTCACTTGAGAATCAAGTCTCTTTTGAGGGACTACCTAGATCAGATTTGTCTGTGGGGATGTTTGAGAGGAACTGTCTTGATTGTTGGATGGTCCAGTTCTCTGCATGAGCTGCACTATTTTCTTACCATGTGCCGCTGAGTAACATAAGAAAGCTAGCTTAACACCAGCCAACAAGTTAGTCAGCAAGCACAGTTCCTCCATGGCTGCTCCTTCAAGCTCCCACTGAGTTCCTGCCTTAACTTCCCTCAACAAGGCACGGTAACTTGGGACATGAAGTAAATCCTTTCCTCACCTAAATTGCTTTTGCTTGTAGTGTTTATCACCATAGTGGAATGGAACTAGGACAGGAATCTTGCTGAAACTTCCCCAGGATAAAGCAGGAGGGGCTTGGCTAAATAGTCATCTTGTGTCTTGTTTGGAATATACACCTACTCCTCTTGTCCAAAACAAAAGAACAACACCAAAAAAAAAAAAAAAAAAAAAAAAAACAAGTACAAGGGCTATGTTGGTGTCTTAAACTTGTGCCTAGTTTAGAAGAAAGGAAACATAAACATTTGATTCTATCAGGTTTGTCAAATTTGTCAGTCGTCACATGTGACTTAGCTTTGGCAGATTTGCTTCAGGGTCAGGTATGTTCCTTCTTACCACTACAGAAGGCAGGAGTTTTCTAATGTATGTCTGAGCACATTTTTAACAGCCTTTTAATTTTTACCAGTCCTACTTACACATCCCACTGCCACATTTGCTGCCTGCCAATCATTTCAATTTAATTACTGGAGCCAGGGGTAGTATTAAAAAGTTTTTTTTTTCTTAAATGTACACAAGCAAACCTCACAATTACTGTTTTTCTGGAAAGTTTTAAAATAAATTCAATCCCCTGAGCTGGCTTTATTTGAATGCTTGAACACCAGCATTAATTTTCCACTAAGCAATGGCTTAGCCCCAGAATATGCCCATGGTGTATATACTATTTGCATAAGACATTAACTTCAAAGTACACATTTTGATGAATGTGGCATATAGCTGTGTGGATTCCTAGAATGTAGTTGATATCCTAGATATGAAACCCACACCATAACCAAATATAGGGATCACTTAATTCAGTGCTTTACATTAGTTACATGCCTCTAAATTTTCCAAATTTTGCATAACTTGTTTCTCACAGTTGACACTATTAAAAATCGTTTTTCATATGGTAGAAGATGGTAGGTATTTTATTCTCTTGTAATGATCTTAGGTGACAGTGGTTCTCCTTTGAAAAACTACTTAGCTACTTCATTGTCTCATTTCTAGACTCTTGGAAATAAAATCAATGAGATCTATAATGGAACCAAATGAGTGACAAGAATAATAATGAAGAGCACACTGGAAATCTTCATCAATGCGCTCTGATTGCCCAGGTCAATCAGTGGGAGTTTCACCATTCTGTCCTTCATATGTCTGGAAAAAAATGATTTGTCACAGCCATAAAATGTGGCTTATCCTAAAAAGAAGCTTCAGAGATTAATGCAGCCTACCAAGGGGCTCAAGCACATGACTGTGAATAAGCATAGCTGCCACATTGGTTCCACTTTCCCATGGGGGCCCTACCTTTTGGAGGAGGGGATGGGGGTGGTTCAGGGGGAAAGGCTGTGAGGGAGTGGGAGGAAGGATGAGAGGGGGATCTACAGTTGGTATGTAAAATGAGTAAAATATTTTCTTAAATTAAAAAAAAAGGGAAGTGGACCTTGAAATACCAGTGCAAAATGATTCTCATTTTGAAAGCAACAAAATAACCCCTTCTCATTGCCATGTTTGTGTAACAATATTAACTGTAAAGTAAATATATATTACTGGTGTGCAGGTACATTATAGTAAATACTAGGCACAAATCTATTACTTTTGGCTCAGACATTTCCCACATTAGAGTTTTATTTGAGACACTGTCTAATTGTTAAGGTACAGAGGAGTCCCCAAAGTAAGCTTGCTCAAAATGTGGTTATTAATCTCTGCCTTAGAGACAGGAAGTAAGCTATGGTATCATTAGAAGACACTTTGGTTTATCTGCTTCCCATTCACTTGGTTAGGGGAATGGAGAGGTTACATATAATCTTTATTACTTTCTTATGCTTAATGTAATCTCTGAAAATGTTATCAATTAGACAGAAAAACAGAAGAAGAAGAGGTAAATGCAAAGAATCTGACAGTGTGTGACTCACTCTTGAGAGTAATCTCAGGAAGTTTGCAAAATTCATCTGTTCCACTAGGTAGAGGGCATAACCACTCTACAGGTTGATGTTTTATTTATGCAAACATTTTACTGCCAGAACACCTAGACGTGGTTTATGACAAATGATTATGACATTTTTTCATGTGAAGTGCATATCCACACATAAAACACATTAGCAAACATAATATCTATTGCCTGTCGTTATAATGGGTGAAATATATATATATATATATATATATGTAAAATGCATGCAAAAATAACAATAATGAAATGTTAAAATGAAATACTTTCTATTTTTGATTCAGACATGAGGATTGTGAACTACATCCTTGCCCAAGGAGTCAAATTCCAGCTGAGTCTTTCAACAGTGTCTTAGATTTTTAACCTTAGGAAAAATCACACAGGGCTATTTATTTATTTACTTACTTATTTGCATTCCAATACCTTCATCTGTAACATGAGTTTGTGTCAAAACCAATGATTCCTAACCTGTAGGTCATGGGTCCCTGAAAGTTTCAAAGCTATTTAAAAAGTTTCAGACTGAGGGTTGAATATGAATAAAATATATTGTATGCATATATGATATTCTCGAAGAATTAGTTAAAAATCCTGTATTTTTAAAGTTATCAATTCCAAATATCATGTTTTATTTGTATTGTAATACTCAAACATCAAAACATACTTAATATTATATTTTTTTCAAAAAGTTAGATCAGTTCATAGGCAGCTATATACCAAATTTCATTTCTTACTTTTTTTTTCGAGACAGGGTTTCTCTGTGTAGCTTTGGCACCTTTCCTAGAACTCTGTAGCCCAGGCTGGCCTCAAACTCACAGAGATCCATCTAGCTCTGCCTCCCGAGTGCTGGGATCAAAGGCGTGCGCCACCACCACCTGGCTCAAATTTCTTAATCAACTCAAACTATCAGTGTCTCATGATCTGAAGATTCTTTTTTATTTCCTTAAAAGTGTTCCTCTTATGCAAATAAGTTTTTAGTAGTTTCAAACACAATAGCTTATGACTTTATTCTTATTTCAAATTGTCAATTATAGTTTGGTTCAAATAAAAGTCAATTTTTTACTTGAGTAATATATGGAATATTTGGCCGGGCGGTGGTGGCGCACGCCTTTAATCCCAGCACTTGGGAGGCAGAGGCAGGCGGATCTCTGTGAGTTCGAGGCCAGCCTGGACTACCAAGTGAGTTCCAGGAAAGGCGCAAAGCTACACAGAGAAACCCTATCTCGAAAAACCAAAAAAAAAAAAAAATATATATATATATATATATATATATATATATATATATATATATATATGAAATATTCTTCTCTTCTAAATTTTTATTTATCAATTATGAATATACTTTATTTTTATTTAGTTGTGTGTGAATGTGTTTAAGCATGTGCCCATGTGTTCAGGTGACATGGAAAGTATTATGAAAGGAAAGGATGCTCTGGAGCTAGAGTAACAGGTGGTTTTGAGCTGTTCAATATGGGTGTTATTCTTTTATTCTAAGTCTTATATGTATATCCACATATTCATATGTATTCAATGTGACCCTACAGGGGATGAAATTGGGCTTCAGGTAAGACCTATGATTGGCCAACTGATGATGGATGCCCTAGTTTAATTTCTGTTCTCATGATTAAACAAACAGAAAACCTGAAATAAACAATCTAAAGGGGAAAGGGCTAATTTTATCTTACTGTTCCAGACTATAGTTCATCTTTGGCAAGAATTCAAAGTAGAAGGAGCTTTAAAGAGCTAGTAATATCACATTCACAGTCAATAGCAGAAAGAAAAAAAAAAAGTGGATGCATGCTTGCTTGTTCTCAAGCACCTTTCTAAACTTATAGAGTTTATTCCCTTGCTAGAAAATGGTGCTGCTCACAGTGGGCAGGTCTTGCCATATCAATTACTGTAATCAAACAATAGGTCAGTCTAAACCTGATCTAGACAATCCCTCATTGAGACCCTCTTCCCAAGAGATTCCAGTCTGTGTCAAATTGACAGTTCAAACTAGTCATCAAACTGGGGTTGTGATTCATTAATAGCCCTGGAGGAGGAAATTGGTGTGAAGTAGCAAAATTGTGCTTGTTTTCTGCACTCCTGGTGAAACAGAGTTTTCAGCTTAAAGAGCAAATGAAAGCAAAATACAATATTAGGAAGAAATATACAAATGTAGAGAAAAAACATCATCTATGCTAGTTCCTTTAATACTAACAACACTTCTTTCTTTTAAATCTTGCGAGTTATTCTTATAGATATAAAGATACACATCCTTTTCCTTGTTTCTGTCTAAGAGTGTGTCTGTCCCTTGGAAAGGAAGAAGTAATGATTGATTAACCTAAACCCTCATACACTGAGATAAATCCATTCTAAGTTATCTATGGCATCCTAGTTCCACATTTTGCTTCTGATGACGGCTCATGGCTCATCACTGCCAGGCTTCCTAAGGAATGATCATGCTTGTTTATCAAATTCTTCTATCTCTTTCATGTTCTAAGAGAGCATTACATTGCAAATTCTGACCAGATCTGTTCTCTCACTCAAAAATGGTAAAAAAGGACATCCCTTCCCCTTTGTCTACTAAGTGGGTAAGATTCTGATACTTTGCACTATTGATTTCTTACTCATATTGGTATGATTTGGACTTCTCATTTTATTTTTTTTAATAGAATCCCTTTCTCAATGCCTGGGAAACAATTTATGTCTTTAGGACCAGCTTGAGTAAAGTGAACCATGCATTTTTGAAATGTGATGTCTGCTTCAAGCACAACCTTCTGTAAGTGAAGGGTGTAATTTTTAAAATTTTTTGCTCAGAGTAGCTTACTTCTCCTGAGTCTTCCAAATTGCTCAGGCACATATACGTTTCAGCATCACCCCTTTCAAGAAATTTTTTTAGCATACTGAGACAGGTGTGATTCTTTAAGACCCACAGAATCAAGGCCTTGATTTTCACTGTTAACTTTGCAGATGCCCCTATTCTGATGTCACGTGCATCTTTGAACAACCAGAATGGCTGTCACATGAACCAAAGCTCTCAAGGACTTTCTGTCCATCTATTGCCATAAATATTAATTATTTATATACTTCTAGTCTATATGTAATGCCACCAATTTCTTCCATCTGCAAGTACAGTGCATGGATACTGGTAGCTCCCTAAAACTGGCTGGTTTCCAAGAATGTCCTTTGAAGTATGATGTACAGATGTGAGTGTGTGCCATTGTGTACATGTGGAGATCAAGAGACAACTTGCAGGAGTTATTTCTCTCCACTCATTGTGTGGGTTCTACAGATTGAAGTCAGAGCATTGGGCTTGATGGTGGGGGCTGAGCCATCTTTCTGGTCCATATGCTGTGATGTTTTAACAACCATATTACAAGTCTTTGGCTTTGTGTTCATGTAAAGTGCTAATTCTGTATGCATGCAATATATAACCCCCTGAAATATTGAGAAAGAAATCTACGGTTTCTTTGAATCAAATTAAAAATCTCAAAAGCTTTGGGTAATAAGCCTGGTCATATGCAGGATTTGTTAAGGCTTTGGGCAGAAAGATTGATCATTCTTGTAATTCCTTTAAGTTATACAGAAAATATATGAATATGCCAAAACACCATTTATACATGAGCTATTGTTTATTTTGAGTTGTTCAAAGGTTAAATAATAAAAGTTTAGAGTACCTGAAGAAGCATTTATAAAGGTGTTATATAGTAAATGTCTTTATAAGACATCAAGATGAAGGTTTGGAGAACAATTTTTCTCACTCTAGTATAAATTCTCAAAATCATGTGAGGGGCTTTCACAATAGCTTGCTCATAATTCACAGAGGACTCCTCAGAGCCATTGTGAACATTTAAAAATATTATTTGCATAAACAGCACATTTATCACATATGCATCTAGAGACATAATTCAGATGCTATCTATATGCAATACACTAATTTACCACCAGCCTCTTGTTTCTAGAAATTCAGCTTTAGAATTTTTAGTTTTTAAAAGATTCTTTTAAAAATTCATATGTATGTGTACATGTGTGCCTGGGTGTTAATGTGTGGATCAGAGTGCAGGTGCCCTTGTA
Source organism: Peromyscus maniculatus bairdii (assembly GCF_049852395.1). Lineage (NCBI taxonomy): Eukaryota > Metazoa > Chordata > Mammalia > Rodentia > Cricetidae > Peromyscus > Peromyscus maniculatus. The sequence goes on from NC_134854.1 coordinate 100,052,858, forward strand.
GTTTGGAAGGTAGTGCCAGATCCCCTCTTGATGGAGTTATGGGCAGTTGTGATCTGCCTAACATAAATGAATTTGGGTCTGCTGCAAGAGCAGCAACCACTAAGCCATCTCTTCTAGCATTAAATTTAAGATCATCAGAATCATTTCTAACTTCCCTTCTACATCCCCATCACAGCACTGCTCAATATCTGATGCCATTCAGAATTATTTGGTTTCATTTTCCAAAGGGAAGCAGGACATTGTCTTAACTTCTTGCTTCTCTCCAGTTGACTGGAGGCTGCCTCAAGTGCAGGTTATGGTTTACACATGAGAGTGGGCTCAGTCCACTCCAGTGAGATGCAAATACACACGGTATCTGCTGTGAGCCTTCTGTGGTGTAAGCACATTTACACCACATACGGTTCTGGAGGGGAACTCAGGCAGTCAGATGCATTGCCTGCTGTTGTCTCAGATGAGGTCACCCAGCTGGTGATGGTAGATCTGGGGTTTGAAGCCCAGTACCCTTCTATTTTATGCATTTTCTATTCATTTGAAACTTCCTGGATATCAGGCACTAGCCTGTGTAAGGAATTAATTAGAAGGCCTTAATCACTTTATTGACTCGGTTACTGTTCTACTTTCATTTATAATGTTGTGCTGAAACACATTAGTCAGATTTTACAAGAAGGCACAGTGATCAAGCCTATTGGCTTGAGTTTGATCCCCAAGATTTAGTTACTTTTCTATTGTCATGACAAAACTCCATGTCCAAGGCATATTAAAAAAAATAATTTGGAGATTGTGGTTGCAGTGAGTGAGAGTCTACGACCATCATATTAGGGAGCATGGCAGCTGGAAGTCAGGCATGGTGCTGGAGCAGTAGCTGGGGGCTTAAATCCCTATCCACAAGTCGAAGGCAGGAACCACTAACTGGTAATGGAATGAGATTTTGCAAGGACAGAGCCTGTCCACAGTCACATACCTCCCCCAACAAGGCTATACCTCCTAATCCTTCCCAAACAGTTCCACCAGCTGGGTACCAAGCATTCGAGTCTATAGTAGCCATTCTTGGTCAAAACACTACCACCCATAATGGTGGAAGGATAGAATGAACTCCTTTAAGTTGTCCTTTTACTAATACTATCACTCTGTGGTACGAGTAAACACATACACACACACACACACACACACACACACACACACACACACACACACAGAGAGAGAGAGAGAGAGAGAGAGAGAGAGAGAGAGAGAGAGAATAATTATAATTAAAAAAAGCAGCACCACTCTGGCCAACAGTGTTGGCAAGAAGTTTTATTCAGCTTACAATTTAAGGTTACAGTCCCACTGTTATAGGAAAGTCAAGGCAGGGACTTAAAGCATGAATCTATAGTCATGATCCATTGGTTGCCTGCTTGCTTAGTGCTCAGCTAGTCTTCTTTCCTACTACATAAACAAGAGACCCTCCCCTGCAAAAAAATCCAGAAAATGGTGCCACCCACAATGAAATGGTTACAACAAAGGGTTCAAATGCAGGTGTCTTGACTTTCTTGCAGACATTTTTATCACCCACTACTGTTCATTTTGTAAGCGGATCCTAGTAATGTTTTTGACTCTCCTTCTTAAAGATGTGTACCCATGTTTTGAGGAAATTGTTTTTTTCTATTTTTGTTTTATTGAAAATAGATATTTTCCATACTATATACTTTAATTAGAGTTTCCCCCGCCCAACTCTCTGAGATCCTCCTCACTTCCTCTCCTGTCTGAATCTACACTCTTTCGCTCAGGCATCTAAATAATAACAATAAAATAAAATAAGACAAAACCCAAACAAATTAGAATAGGACAAAACAAACAAAAGAAAAAGCACAAGAAACACACATAAAAGCAGAGTCGCAAGTCACACACATTTGCACACACAAGAATCCTATAAAAACACAAAATATATATGCAAAGGAGTAAGATTAAAAAGAAAATAATAATAAAAATGACTAAAATATAAATAAATAAACAAATAAGCAAATAAATAAACACACACACTAAACATTATCAGAAAAGGACCCACCAAATATGCCATTGGGTTTTCTTGCTGTTGGCCATCTACAGGGGCTTAGGGTCTGCCCTTAAGAGTGGTTTGTATTACCAGTGAGACTCTATTGGAGAAAACTAATTTTTCATTGTCAAATTGTTATCAATTAGCAATAGGGAACCTTCCAAAAGAGGAGGCAGGGAGATTGTAAGAGCTAAAGAGGATGGAGGACCAAGGAAGCAATGCTTCTAAACAGCTAAGTCATCACACATAGAAACTCAGAGAGACTGGGGCAGCATGCACAGGTCCTGGATTGGGTTCAAGAACTGAGAAGAAAAGTAGACACAGCCCTCATCCCTCACTCTGAGTTGTTTCTTCTCAAATCATTGAAAAGTTTAGATAAGCAAATGAGAAGACATTACTGTTTGGCTATTCTGTAATCACCTTTGGAGGAAATTAGGATAAAAGGTTAAAGTACAGATTAAAAAAAATCCAAACAGTGCTGTCAAGACTTTCTCTAGAACATTTTCAGGATTAAAGATTTTAGCAAGAGCCTTGGCATTAATTGATCAAAATTCTAAGTTCACCTTTTCAACGACAGTCACAATGATGCGATTTCCTTCCCGTTGAATCTGTTTTTTTCTCCAGACTCAAGCTGAAAGGTTTCTTCCCGTTGGGAACAGGAAGATGATAGAATGTTGTATTAAATGAGTGAGGCAGACATACAATCTATTTTCCATGACAAAAGGGATAGGCTGTCAGAAGTTTGGGGCAGCCTAGGCAAATACTTACATTTCATGGAAGTCTGAGTATGATGAATAGTTTCACTCTTGAGCAAGAGGAGAATTTTACTTTCTTAAGCAAATTGGCTTGAAAGGAATCACTGTAGTGTTCTCTAAGAGGGCACACAATTCCTTCAGCAGCAATTCTGCATCTGTTACAGTGCTTTCTTCTAAATCCCTGTAGAGCAAAGCCACAGATGAGTGCTCTTGGTATTTGCCAAAACATATGGAGAAACATATTTCCAATTATTGACCTTACACATGGGTCTATCTAGGTTACATTGGCTTGAGGATACAATTATCCAATTTTCTTCAAAAGGTTATAAAATACTTAGTACTTATTAATAAAAATAATTCTGTAACTATTTATCAAGCCCAAACACTGAGTTAGATGCTCAGGTAAAAGAGCTAATAAGCCATATTCTTTGACCTCAGACAACTCTCTACAGAAAAAGGAAAGAGAAAGATGAAAGTTTATTTTACCCACTCTGTTACCCACTGCTGGGAACTGACCCAAAGTTGAAACTCAAGCTGATTCAGAGTCCAGATCCCAACTCCTTTACTAGAATGTCACATTGCTTCTCAGTGACACATGTCAGAACTTCTCTTAAGTCTGTTCAGATCTGTGAGAAATTTGCCCATGAGTTACTTTCTGTCATCTAAATAATTTGCTTTGCCTGCTAGGCAAGATTTATCTTACACTGTAAGTAAAACAATTATTTGAGACAAAATGCTAACAGATGATTAGGATGCTATCCTTTTATACAGCTTCTGGGAATCTTGGAATACTTGGTTATTGCTCAGGAACCAATTAAAAGGAGCCAGTGTTTTAAATTCCCATCAAATTCCATATGCCATTTGCTTGGGAGGACAGGAACCTGCAAGAGAATACAGGTGAGTCAACGTTTTCCTCAGGGCAAGATCGAATGGGAGCGTGCCATGTGGTCACTCACACTTGCTGTTTCTGACTCACATTGACACTTTAGAACCACCAATCAACAGGTGATTAGGTTAGAACTGGAGAGTGATAGGCTTGAAGTTCATTTTCACTTAAATGGAAAATTATATCACATCTGATAGAGGCTAAAAGAAACACTTATCATTTTGCCCTTTCAAAGAGCTCCAAGCTATCATATAATTCTCACTAAATCACTTTGAGGTTCAGAATTTTCATCTCCATTTCACAGATAAGAAGAAGAAGAAACCATGGTAGCTTCAACACTTGGCTCCAGGCCATGTAGTAAATCAATACTACAGCAGAGATCACAGCTCAGCATAGCTGGATCCTTTTGACTTCCAGGCTTATAAGACAAAGCATCTTGAAAAATGAGCCAGTCTTTGAAAAGCCGGGCTCCTTGGTAAAGTCTGTCTGTCCTTTGTAAGTAGAAACCTTTGACTTTTCTTTCAGCCTTTTGATAAACTTTCTACTCACTAAAAGATATCCAGAAAAAATTAAAATAAAAATAATAAAGGGATCCAAATATCTATGAGTAAATTGAAATAACACAAAATTCCATGTGTTTGACTTATCTGTTATCCATTCCTGTGTAGCATCCTCAAAATCAACTTATCAATTTATTTGTCAAAGTATAAGTCTTAGATTATCCCAGCATTATTGTAGTTTGTATCAAGTTTATGTAGTTATCTCCTGTTATATGATAATTTACTTCCAACTTTACATACTCAAAATAGTGCATTAATTATCCCATCTAATGTTGAAGACCAAGAATCTGAACAAAGCTTTGTTGAAAAACCTTTTTTAGGCTTTCAAAGAAGGATATGGGCAAGATTTCAGCTGATGTTATGTTTCAGTTGAAAGTTTGGCTGAAGAAAGAACAACTTCCAACTTACTCAGTTTGATTCCTTTAAAGTTCCTGCACTGAGGGCTTTATTTCCTCACTGCATGCTGTCACTTTACATTCCTTGGCAGAAACAAGTTTGTCCAGCTTGCTTCTATAGAGAAAATATGAAGATAGACAGAGACAGAGAGACATAGGGGGGGAAAGAGACAATATAATAGTCCTAATTAGCATTAACTGTCAATTTGTACAAGACAATAAAGTAATTGTCTTATCAGTTTAGTCTGTGGGGTGATGTCTTCATTGACAATTAGTGCAGAACCATCTAGCCCACTGTGGGTAACACCATGTCTAAGCCACTGGTCCAAGGTTAAATATGAACACTAACTAAGCAAAACCCTACAAGTAAGCCAGCAAGTTATATAAACCATCTAACAGCATCCTCAATGATTTCTGTCATATTTCTTGGCTGTGAGTGAGTTTCCTGATTGGAGATAATGCTCATGTAAAAGCAAGCAGTCCTGCATTCACGTTCCTCCCTTGAGTTCCTGCCTACTTCTCTCAGTGATGCCTATGATCTGGAACTGTATGGTAGATGATAAACCTTTCCTCCCTTAAATTGTTTTTAGTTAGAGTATTTTGTCATAGCAACTGGAAGTAAACTAAGACAGATAGATAGATGATAGACAGACAGATGATAGAAAAGAGGAATAGAGGCAGATAGAAAGAGACGGAGTGAGAGTATGCAAGCAAGACAAAAGTGTATGGAATTTGTGATACATCATTTTTGCACTGTTCATTCATTAAAAGAAAATTGCCAGAACCAGTACACAGTTAGTGGAAGGGATTATATGTAGAGCTTACACAACACCAGTATAGTGTGGAGGGTTCATTGAAGCCAGGATAGAAGCTACTGACCCTAGCGTGTTTAGCAAGAACTTTTAAAAACATGGATTGTGGGTTTGAGAAAATTGTGTTGTAAGCATTTCAATTGTGTCAAAGAAGATTTTAAATTTAAAAAATGGTAAACAAAATATTTGTTGCTTAATGTGATGGTTAATTTTATGTATCAACTAGATCTGGTTATTCAGAACCAAGATAGTTGCTGAGACATTAGGTCTGGATATGTCTGAGAGGTTTTTCTGGAAGATGTTAGCATTCTGACCTGTGGAATGAGTAACACAGGTGGTTCTCCCCAATGGAAGAAAAGGACTTAATAGAACAAAAAGGACAGAAATATTATTTCTCCATGGGTGGGCACATTCATCTCTCCGTGCCCTCCAATATCACTGTTTGTAGCTCATGGACTCATGTATTTCATGGACCACTGGGGTTGGATTGTAACTAACCAACCAGTGGCTTCCACAGAACTGCTTGCAGGTAGAAAACTGCATGGCTTCTCAACTTCCATTGCTCATAATATTTTATTGTATATCCCTACTTATCCTGTTAGTTCTGTTTTTCTGGAGAACGATGACTAATATACAAGGCAAATTAATATAGGAACTAACAGAAAATATACACACCCCCAATTCCTTTGGCAGGATTTTAGGTGAACTATACTGGAAATTAATGAGCCATCATAAAGAAAGACCAGGTTTTGGGATGATTAGCAGTATATGTATGGTGTTGTATGAGCCACTTTTATGTCACTGTGACCAAATATCTAGAAGTCACTAAAAAATGAGGGGTTTATATTTAACTCATGGTTTAGAGGATTCAGAGGTAATCATAGCGGCTGGGGCAGCTTGCTGTGTGGTGGTAAGCTTACATCCACACATTTCGCACTGGGCAATTGGGAAGCAGAGAGTTCAAGCTAGACCTAGAAAGAGATGTCCCTACCCTCAACCAGAGACTGAGTTTTGCTAGTTAAGTTGCAGTCTCACATGTTTCACAAACTCCCAAAAAAGCACCAACTGAGAACCAAGTGTTTGAACATAGGAGCTTGTGCAGATATTTCACATTCAAACACTTAACAAGGGTGGAGGTAGTGTTTTGAGGGTGATGGTCAGGAAAGGTTGCTGAATTGAAAGCATTTGATTTCTGACAGTCTATCTCATAACCAAGAAAAGTAGTCAAAGAGGGTCTAAGAATATTTGTGTTCAACTGACATATAGCTGGCTATTTTCAACCTAAGGGTGTTACCTATTTTGAATCTCCTAACATGTGACCAGGGGTAAACAAATGAAGAGATTGATTATGCTGTGATGTATTTGTTTGCTAAATTTCCTAAAACAGATCCTGATTTTTGTTGTTGTTGTTTCTTCTATGCTGAGGATCAAATCCTGTGTCTTCTACATTCTATGGCAATCTTTTACCAATGAACTAAATCCTTTTCCCTTTCTAGATTACTAAGTATGTAATAAAGTAATCCTGTTAAAGAATATGTGCAGATAGGGATGGAAGAACGGTATGCAAAGGATAATACTGAGTTGGTAGCTAAGACACATTGTATTTTACATCAATTTCCCATAAACAAAAGGCAGACAGAAATAAGCATGAAGGGAAAACGAATAAGGCAGCAGTGGACTTTGAGAAACAGTGTCTGTGTTGTTGTCTAGATAATGTTGCCAGGCATCTTTATGTTACTTTGTTAACTTGGAGTTAGGTGATGACTAGCACCATGGATACCTAGAGTTGCTTAACAAAACCCTATCAGATTTTTACTATTTCCAAGTTCTCTGGGAAGCAAAAAAAAAAAAAAAAAAAAAAAAAAAGGCAAGCTGGATCATCAGTTAAACTTGTGCTTTGGAGATACTTTTTTTTTTTTTTTTGGTTACTCTAGACCACCTTAGACTGCTAGATAACATAAAAAAATAGACACATTTCTTTCTTCCATGAGTAAAAGTCCATGTCAAGAAAATAGATTAACATGACAGCAAACAAATACTTAAACAATTTCAGTTGTGATGGAGTAGCATGAAGAAAAATAAATTGTGCAGTGTGGGAGAGAATAAGAACTAATTTCTCATTAGTCACAGAAAATCACTCTGAAAGAGCAAAATGAGCCTCAGCAATGCAAAATAAATAGATCTGTAAAAACTGAAAAAAGTGTTTTATGGCAGTGGAAAAACAAACGTAAAGACTCAGAGTGGCTAACACTTGACTTGTTCTAAGAAGGGAAGTAAGACCATATCACCAGTAGGCCTACAATTTCCAGGAAAAGGGATAGTTGGGGACAGTTCTGATGTGTCCTTGTTCTGGGAAATTTTAGAATAATGGGGAGCCATGCAAGATAGGGACCTGTATGTGTTGCAAGAACATTACTCTACTGTGTGTTTTGAGAATAGATACATGGAGGAAAGCAGAGGAATCATGATGAGGACAGTGAATGTGTAGAAACAGGTGCCTGAGGTTACAGCAACATGAACAAGAAGAGATACAGGCCAAATGTGTGAGAGGAAGGAATAGGATTGCCTTGCTGGTGGTTGAATGACAAGATAAGAGAGAGAAGCAAAGTGGGTTCTGGAGCTTTGCCTCAGCACCTTGGTTTGTGATGAAATGTATATGATCGACATAAGGGAAAAGGAATGATCAACATGTGTTAATAATTTTCATATATCAGTGTCATTGAGCTGTAGAGGTGGAACAGCATTTGAGGACACTTACTGCTCAATCAAAAGGACCAGCATTTGGACCCAAGAAACCATGTTGGGTGGCTCACAAATGCCTGAGCTCACTCATGAGGTGTGGCTCTCAAAGGTCTGAAACTTCAGTTCCAAAGGATTTGATGACCCTTTTTGTCATTCACAGATACACACACCCATACTTGTGAATATATTTTACACACACACACACACACACACACACACACACATGCACACGCACACGCACACGCACACGCACACATAAATAAATAAATAAAATAAATCTTTTTTAAAAGGTATGGAAACCTACACTTATCAACCATAATGATAAAGAATCATGCCAATGTTTTAAGTGAAATATCTTAAATAATTTGAACAGTATAATACAATTTCTGAGGGAAGGATGTGTTGCTTAAGCTACAGTCTACAGGAAGACCACAAGTAAGTGAGAGTCTCTGTGTGAAATACAAAAATACTTGTATTTAAATAGGTGAACTCATTGGACAATTAAGCTTTTGTTCAGGAAGTGAATGGATCCTTTCAATGATGTGTGAATGTTTTATAACAGTTGACACCTGACCAGAACCTTCTCTGTGGGATAATTCCACAGAGTGTCACTAAGTCACTCTTAGCTATAGGCTGTGAAATAATTTGAATAAATTAAACCGTGGGCTTTATATTTTGATGGAGTGGAAAAGCAGATCCCACTGTGAAGCTATGGAAAGAGCTCTGAGGAAGGAGGGCACAAAAGGCATGAAGCTGGACCACAGGAGGAATTGTCAGTGTTTGGGGAGCTCTGTGTGATTCATGAGGCTGTCAGTCAATGATCCGCAGAAAGACCCAACGCATCCTAAGGCTAAGCTCTTTTCTGGCAATAAATTAGTGATGAAGAGAGTTCATTCACTCTTCAGACCAGGAAAAGACTCTTTAGTGAATAAGGAACTCAAGATGGCTTAATGAAGTGCAGGTCTCACTTAGACCGAGGGCGCTTAGGAATATGATGACAATTATTGAACATCCAGGTATTAAGCTCTGTAGAAATGAGTTCTAAGAACTAGGTCTTAGTATTACAGACTGATCTTTCCTTAAAATATAAACAGAAGACAAACATGAACCACAAACATTTTATAAAATATATAATGGAAATAACAGTGTACTTAACATTTAAAACAAATGCTCTCCTTGATTTCAAAAAATGGGGCAATCTCACCCAAACAACAGGCCAGAAAAGACAATAAGGCCAAGAGATAAGATTGCAGACCACTAGTATCAAGTCTGGGAATGCACTCAGAGTGAAAACATTTCCCCAAAGACCCCCTTCTTTTTTTGCTCCTGTTTGAGTGTACAATGTCCTCCATAGAGTTATGAATTGAAAAGCTTGAATCCAGCTGTCTGTGCTGTTCTGGAAGGTTAGGTAACTTTCAGGAAGAAGAAGAGCTTCCCCTTCCCTGGAAGGAGATTCTTGGGCTCTTAGTGTGACTTTTTATCTCAGACTTGCTTTCTGCACCCCTTCCTCCCCATCTTTGCTTCCTTACTGCAGATAACAACATGATCAGCACCTCACAATGCCTGCCACCCTCCCTTCCCTTCTGTGGTAGACTGTATCCTAACAAACTGTAAGTCAAAGCCAACTAGTCTTTCCCTAAGTTGTTCTTTATTAGGTATATGGCCACAAAAATGAGAAAAGAGACAAACTCTAACACCTATGGGGGGGCATCTCACACAGCCTTGAGGCAAGGAGAGGGGCATGAACATGCCTCTACTAAATGGACCAGGCTCTACCCACTCCCCATGGGAGGCCTTATCTTCTTGTAGAAGGGAACAGGGGTGGGTGGGAGGGAAGACTGGAGGGATGGGAGGAAGGAAGATGTGGATCTGTGATTGGTATGTAAAATAAATAAAAAGCCTGCAGTTCCACAGTACACAGTCTCCACTTCCTCAAAAGACTGTGGCCTTTTAGTTGTTCTGATTAAAAGCTAGCAAGCAAACAAACAAACAAATAAGCAAACACATTCTGCTTCTGGAGATGCCTGTCTTCTATCTTTTATTTCTCTGTTTCCTCCATCTATCCCAATTTAGCATTATAGTTTAAATGAAAATTTCCCATCTTGGTTGACAATATTCCTTCTAAGAGACACAGATAATTAAAAAAAAAAAAACTCCAACACCAAGCATAAGAAGCCTTCTTTTTGAGTTGTGGGCACTGCAATCCAATGGACTCCACAAACATTATAGCCACTACTCAAGTGTTAAAACTATAGGCATATGCCACCATGATCAAAGATGTTAATTAATTCAGTGTAATCTCAAAAGCATGAAAAATGAATTACCTAAGGACCAATCTTGAGCTTCTAAAACATATGGACAAAATGCATTTACATGAAAGAATCACCCACTATGAGAAATTTTTTTCTTTAAGTAGTTTGATTTATATGAAATGGAATGCTTTACTTAAAAAATATTCTACTTTCTTAATAAACTAAACATTTACCCCAAAGCATGTTTAGATACAAGAAGAACACCAGTCAAGGTATAAATGGCCTACATGGTGATGTTCAAATATGCTGTGTCCAAATGACCCACGAGCTTTGTAGGGATGTGTTGCTAGGCCCTGCTTGCAGAATTTCAAGTCTTAAAAGCCTGAGTAGAATATAATAGGCTGTGTTTCTAATAATCTCTTGGTTAATTCTGACATGGCTTGTCATGGAGCACTTCGCAAAGTCCCCCTAGTTTAGAGCTTTGGTTTACAAAGAATAGTCTCTAGAAAAACAGGCCCTCTTTCTGACTTTTGTAACCAGCATGTGTATTTTAACAATGTTCCCTATAATTCTTCTTTTTAGTTAACCTTTTATTAAGATACAAACTGTGTGTCATATAATTTGTTTTTCAAATGCATACCTCATTAGCTCTTAGTTTATTTAAAAAATTGGATGCTATCATTTCTAATTTTTATCACTTTCTAAAGAAATCACGTATCTATTAGCAGTCCCTCACCATTCTCTGCCTTGCTACCTTCTGGGATCCACAAATCTATGAATATGTATTTTCTTATCTGGCATTTCTTGTTGGGTGTTTTACATATGTATTGCTTGGTTTTTGTTAACTTGACACAAACTTATTCCTATCTAGGAAGAAGGTGTCTTAATAAAGAAAAAATTGCCTGTAGGCAAAACTTTGGAGGTAATGTCTTCATTAATGATTGGTAACATTCCTGTGGGTGGTGTTACATCTAGCTAGGTGGTCCTGGGTTGTATAAGAAAGAAGGAGGGGCAAACCTTGAGAAGTAAGCTATTAAGCAGTATTCCTCCACTGTCTCTGCTTTTGTAGTTGCCTCCAAACTCCTGGCCTCCTTGAATTCCTTCCCTGACTTACCTTCACCATGCATGTAATCAGAACTTGTAAGCCAAATAAACCCTTTTCTCCCCAAGTTGTTTTTGCATAGTCTTTATCATAGCAATAGAAAGCAAACTAAGGCAATATATATATAGTACCATACAAGATGGGGCCATGGGGTCTTTCACACTGGCTAATTTTATTCAGCATGTCTCAATGAGTCGTCTACTTCAACATCCATCATTACTACATTCCTTTTTATGAATCAGTGTCTCTTTGTGCTGATGGATTGGTTATTCCTTTATGAGTTGACTTTTGTTCTATAGCAGTTTCCTTTGAGTTAACACATTTAAGACACAGGGAGTGAACAATTTGCAAGGCTAAGGAAGCCACAGAAGTTTACTAGATTCACAAAATCTTTCCCTCCCTACAGTTACATAAAGAACAAGGGTTCCTGAAGAGAGGAAATTCTTAACTGTTGAACTATTTTTAGTCATCCAGAAAATTCTAGATTTTCTAGTTTCCTGAGTCATCACCCATGCTGAGGTGGGCTCTCTGTGATGCAGCTGCTTTTGAGTTATTTGCCATCCTGTACATAATCCTTCACACATATTTCTGTAAGTAACCCCAATAAGCTCATTGGTTCATCAAGTTGGACTTGGGTAGAACCATTGCTTTCATCTGCAGATGGCTCTTTTTCTGGAGTAGACAGATGCTTATGTATTTCTAGGTATAACATCAAACGACAACAGTGTTACAGCTACTTTTTGGCTAATGGTAAATACTGATGCTGTGAACATCTGTTTGCAGGTTCATGTATAATTTGTTTTTTATTCTTATGGGTAAATACCTAAAAGAATGATCACTAGATCACGTGATGATTCCGTGTTTAGCCTTTAGAGGACCCTCCATACTGTTTTTCAAGTAGATGCAGAAGTAAGGAATCCCCCTTAGTAAAGAAACATTCCAATTTCTATATATCCTTATGAATAGTTACCATTGCCTGTCTTTCTGTTTTACCCATTGGATTGCATGCAAAGTGATAACTTCCCTTGATTTTGACTGATGTTTCCCATGTTGTGATGAAGTTGAGCATTTCATCATGTGCTTCTGGCCATTTATAGTTGTTGGAGTAGCATCCATTTAAAAACTCAAGTGATTCTCATTGGCATTAATGTTTGAGGAGTGCTGCTCTCAGTGAGGGTTCAGATAATAATCACTTATACCTAGGACACTGTTGACTGGGATAATTTTGTTCCCAAAGGGACATTTGGCTTTTTGGCGACCATAAAAGCTGTTCTACTAGCATCTCATGTGCTAGAGATGCTGCTAAATGTCCACAATGCAGACAAATGCTCCTATGATCTCTATCAACAATTATCTCCATTATTGCTGAACTAATCAAGAACTCCTGACCTAGTAAAGTCAACTATCCCATTTGGTAGGGATTGAGGCCTGGCTCGCAAAATGTAAATTCACTTCTAAAAATGAAACTATCCCTGAGAGTCAGGATGACTGATATTCCTACTTTATCTAACCAAGTGCATTCTGGTTCTCAGAACACTTATGAAAAAGGTACTTGTTGTGTACTAAAGATAAAGAAGCAGGAAAGAACGTTTCTCAGAAATTCCTTTACCCACTGACAGAATTGTGAGCTTCATGGTACTTCTTGTATGTTCTGCCTCTGCATTACCAGATAGAGTTAGGGCCCAGCTACTAGCAGTTACTGGCTATGGAAGAACTGAGAGATAGCTATCCATCAAGTAAGGCCTTCTGCAACTTTTGTCCCTTCCATCTTCCTTTAAATAGTGTAAGAACAATAGGATCATGACAGTCTGATGCTGACTGAATGATTCTAGTCAAAGATACACAAAATCTGTCACAACCTCATTATTTAGAAAATGATGGAATTATAGGCGGTCAAATGCAGAAAAGCCCCTGGAGAACATGTCCAGCCCCTTCATTTTATACGGCCTGTGTAGCTCAGTGCTTGAACAAAGAGCAATCTGTCCAATTCATTAACATTTTGGGGTGATATGAGAACAACATAATTTTAATTGTCAGCATGGAAAGAGAGAAGTGTACACTTCTTTGAAACCTCAGACATCTTACTGGGGAAGATTCAGTCTGATTTAGAGATGGAAATATTTGGGACCAGCTTCACCATGTCAAATAGCAATACATGGTGATGTTTTGGAACAGACAAAGTGTTCTCAAGCTTGATCATATATGCATGTATCAGAATCTACATGGGGCTTCTTCACATAGAGCATCCCTGGACATGTTTAACATTCAATAGGTCTGGAAATATGAGATTGACATTTTTAACATGTTCTCATGAATGCTACATTTCAAGTATGATTTTGCAAATTCTTACCACTCAAAGTGGGGCATGACCAGTTAAAATCAGCAGCTTCCAGAACCTTGAAAAAGGCAGCACCTCATATCTAATGAATAAGAATCTGACAAGGTCTTCGGTTTAAATTGGGTGTGTGCACATTAAAGTTTGAGAAATGTGGGCTGAGGAGATAACTTCACTGATAAAATGTTTGCTGTGCAAGCCTCAAGTACTAGATTAGATTCCCTAAGTCTGCTTTAAAAACCTAGGTGGGAGCCGGGCGGTGGTGGCGCACGCCTTTAATCCCAGCACTCGGGAGGCAGACACAGGCGGATCTCTGTGAGTTCGAGGCCAGCCTGGGCTACCAAGTGAGTTCCAGGAAAGGCGCAAAGCTACACAGAGAAACCCTGTCTCGAAAAACCAAAAAAACAAAAAAAAAAAAAACAAAAAAAAAAACCTAGGTGGGGTGGTGTATGCTTGTAATCTCAACTTTGAGAGGCTCCAATGACAGGAAGATTCCTGGGGCTCCCTGGTCAGCCCACCAAGTTGAATCAGAAAGTTGCAGGAAAATGAGATAAGCTGTCTCTAGAAGAAAGGGGTAGTTCAATCTATTGACTGAGTAGATTGCTCAGTGGTTAAGAGTGTATAGTACTCCTAAATAGGGACAGAGTTCAGATCCCAACATTTACACGAGGCAGCTCATAGCTGCCTATAAGTCTAGAGTTGAGATTTGACATCCTTTTTTGGTCTCTACAGACACATGCACAGGCAGCACTGACACACAGACACACAGACAGACAGACAGACAGACAGACAGACAGACAGACACACACACACACACACACACACACACACACACGAGAAAGAGTGCAGAGAAGGAGCAATGGAGAGAGAGAATTTGAAGAAAAAAAAAGAAAAAGAAATGACGGGTGGACAATGTCCTGAGAAACAACATTTGAAGTTGATTTCTGTACTATGTGTAGATGTATACATAGGCATATGCACATATGCCTATACTATGAACCCAAGATTAAATACATCCAGGTTCCACAGTGTATTTCCTCAATGCATATGCTTAGTATAACCCTGACTGATGGAATCAGAGCTTTCTGGGAGTGGTCAGATGTGTTGTGTCTGATGGTCACAGTGGACTACTACTGACCTTGTGTTCCATTTCCATTTATTTCTCCTGAAGCTTAACTGAATTCATATTAAATTTCTACCCAGGGAATCTGATTAGGTACAGGAATGGACGCGTGCTCCTCAGAAGCCTGTTCTAAGCTTACTGGAGACACTGGAACAGTCTCTATTCCACCCTGGCCTCTCCATCCCTGTTGCCAAGTTTCTCAGCCCATTTGCTGGATGAGCAACAGACTTGAATTTTCTGCAGAGGTACTTTTCAATCATGTTCATAGAAAAATAGCTCATGTTCATTTTCTTATATTATGTAGAGCAAGGAGAACCTAAGGAACACCTGCTTTTAACAGCTGAGTTTGTACAAGTTAGGGTTACTTCAGGCAAGCTTTATTTCTTAAATTACAAATATCACCACATTTTCCCTTTTTTGTCTAAAATAATAAAATAAAGTTACAACTAATGTAAGAAAAACTATATACGTAAAATATATAAGTAAAATAACAACATACAATCTATACAGTCAAGAATTACATTAACAATGTCCAGTCCATTAACATTTGACAAATTCAAGGAAAATACCCTATTGTTTATCCTATTTTTGAGAGGAGGGTACTGGTTAGTGGTTGGGCCAAGGTTTTCCACATTATTTGTCTCATATCCTATAATGAAATAATGGTGCACACATATTGCAAAGTAGCATGAAAACTTTATTTAAGACAAAGTGGTAGAATGGGCCACATAGCTTGTCAAGATCAATCTTGGGCCATGTGAGTAAAGATGTTCAAAGACCCAACAATTGTTTCAGGATTTCTTTCATAGGGTTCAAGAGGGGAAAGGGTTTGGTTACTAGAGATGTAGTTTGGATGGTTCTGTATTTTGATTGACAGGTTTTAAGTTACATCACTATTTCTTCACTGTACAAACTCTCCCCATAAAGCATTTGATTTTAATAATATGCATATCCAATTATTTATAGGTATACAGTGGCAAATAGGGAATTCTCCCCAAAGTACAACTTGAAGACATAGTTTGCCTTATTAATCCAGGCCAGATTGGTCTCCTACCATCTGTACCAATACAGAACTGTAGTGTAATTAAATAGAATCTAAATTTGGTTGTAACTAAAGGAACAAGAAACACATTCTATTGTTCAGAGAGAAACACAAATGTGTAGCATGTGACTCAATTCAATAGGTAGCCTAGGTTGCCAAGTGCATTGTTAGAAGAAGGGTGTATACATAGTTCATGCTAATTGGAATACTAGGCGGCTAAGTTGTTCCTTATGTTCGCCTACCTCAATAGCATCTGGGGATCATTTGAGATGTGTAGGTGGAGCTTTGCACTGATCCGCCTGCCCAATACCATTTTCCCTGCAACCAATAAGTTTTGAAGAAGTTACTGGACATCAAATTGAATGACAAACAGGACACACTGTGATCCTGGGCAGTGAGGATGTTACCTTACTCTGCTTCCCTACCATACTGCTAGTCAACAAGGGAAGAATGCCACTGGTACCTGGGGACTGGTGCAGGTATGATAACCCTGTAGCATTCTGGTGTTTACCCATGATGGATCCTTCCATGTGTGATGACCTGGTAAAGACTTACATGTTTGGATCTTCTTATCTTTTAGGACTCTCAGCCATTTATAATTTGGTGTCATCCAGAGGCTTGTGTAGGAGACATTGTTCTCTCTACCCCCAGTTTGTGAGATCCTCAGGGTTTCTTAGTCCAAGCCTTCAGGGCCAGAGACAGAGACAGCTAGTTCCCATTAGGGAAAGTACTGACACAGCATGGAAGCTTTGGCTTCGTCCTTTGAACTCTAGCTAATTCTTTTGTATTTGCTTTGAACCTGCAAATCCTCTGACACTGGCAAATGTGAATTTCCTGTCTAGAATGTTCTGTATTTTTCCATGCTCCTAGCTTTTAAACTTCTGTGATTCTTTGAAGACCCACCCCTTTAATGAACACTGGCTTAATTAAAAATAGGATTATTGGGTTCATTGTTTAGCTTTCTTTGTGCAGTATTTATCTAGCATGCACAAGGCCCTGGTTTGGTTCCGAATACAGGATAAACCATATGTGTTTCTGCACACCTGTGATCTCAGCATGCAAAAGATGGGGGTTCAGAAGCTCAAGGTAATCCTCAGCTGTATAGTAAGTTCTAGTGAGTTCAAGCCTAGCCTGATCTGGCTCAAATCTGCTCACCATTTCACCCCACATTACTCCCTTGCATACCATTTTTTTAGTCCATTTATTGCTCAGGAATATTTCAGAATCAGCTATGATGTGTTAGGTCTTGCTATAAATCCTATGAATGAAATTGTTATGGCTCTTGAACTTATGAAGGTTTAAATAGATGTGAATTTTTATTTTCTCACTTTATTTTTCAGATGTGCCCTATATTTCTTAAAGATTTTTTTCTCATTTTATTGTATTAAACATCCTCTGTCCACAAGTTTTTATGTCATCAGTTTGTACTGTTTTCTAGAATAAGAATCTCCCCTACACATACACACCTTAGAGACACACAATGGGATTAAGTAGTTTTCCCTGAAAAGGAAATGAAATAATCCCTAAGTTTATAAATTGTGTCTCATAATATTTACATGTCATCATAGGAATGACTTTATAACCTTGGGCCTAATGATCTATCAGTATCTTCAAAAATGAGAGGAAGGACTAGGGTGATGGCTCAGTATATAAAGCACCTGCTATTTAAGCATGAGAACTTCTTTGACCCCCTGATCCAACCTTAAATTTTGGTGAGTGTTATCACCTGCTTCCAATTCCAGAACTCAAAAAGTAAGTACAAATGATTCCTGGAAAAAATAAGCTAACTAAACTAGCCAAAAGAGCAAGCTCTGGGTTCAACACAAGGATGTGCATCAGTAAAGAAATGGTGATTGAGGAAAACACCAGCCATCACCCACTGGCCTTCATACCCACATACCTTCATGTGTGCTGACCCATACATAAACACACACACACACACACACACACACACACACACACACACACACACACACATCTCAAATCTAAGAAAACAGAAACAAGTTAAGCATCAAAGGACAACCACATAAGCTCTATCTGTTTTCCACAGCATGCTGGTAGGTCACACCTGAGGAGTCCTTGAATTTAACTGAGATCTAGTTGGCTACAGCTAAATTCCCATTCCCATTCTCATAAACAAGGTTTCCACACAGGACTCAAGGATAATTCCATCCAGACTTGACCCTTACTCCTGAGCAAAATTGGGTCTAGGAAGGAATTATTCCTTTTTTCAAATATAAACAATGTTCCAAAAGTGTTTTCAGATTCCAAAATACTACCCAAGTGAGAATCAAGTGTAAAGTTCTCTGCAAACACCAGGCTGGTGTGAAGGAGCGCACTGTGAACTGGGGATGGAACACAGCCATTGAAAGGATCTCCTGGAAGTTGGCTGCCTTTCCTCCTGCCACATGCTGGCACCAGCCTCTGTGTGAGCTGCAGCTGCAGCATTTCCTCCAGTTGCTTTCTGAAAACAACCTCTCTGATGAACAGGGCTGGTCCAGGTGGTCTTCATCCAACTTTTTCATTTGTTTACACAGAGCAATTAAGTTTGGCTGGAGTCCCATTTAAAGCGTGATATAATATTCCATTGAAGATGGAATGGGTCAAAGGAGATGCCTCAGTTACCTGGGGCTAGATGAAAATTCAAAAGGCCCCTCTGAGCACATATCCAGAGCCTGCTCTTGATGAAACTAGCAGGGTGAGTATCTCGTTGATGCCACCCTGGCAGAACAATAACTTTCTGACAGGAAAACAGATGTACAGAACTCCAACATCAGCAATGGTACAGGAATCTACTCTGAAAAGGGTGATTGATCTTCCAATGTGACATTTCCCAAGACCTTAACCTTATGACCACTCAGGATTAGACTGTCCCTACTTCCCCTTGGCTAAGGTAAGGGCTTCCTTCAAAATTCTGGCCTAGAAGAGGGTAATTGATGAAAATGGAATCCACAATTCCATAAGACCAAACATTTGAGGACTCATCACTAAAAACTAGACAAAACAACAACAAAAAGGAAAAAAAACTAAAAATGAGAAAAAGGAATACTAACAAAAATCCAGGCATTTCCAACTAGCAATGCAATTATGATTGTATCCACGGACAATTTTTAGTTGTTTCTAGTGGAATTCAAACACTTTCTCTTTCTTCCCCCATCCAACCCAGGAATAGGGTCACATGCTGTAGTTCAAGTTGTCTTGGAAGTCCTTGTATAGCCTGAAGTAACCTTGAACTTTCAGCAATCCTCCTGCTTGAGTCTTCTGGGTGGGATGATTAAAGGTGTGAGGCACCATGCCCACCTAACTTTTTAAAATTAACTTCTGATACCTCTCCATGTAAATGACACTTTATGACACCATTTGCTGGAGTTGGCATGGATTTAGGAGTCAGTCAGACTTCCGGCTATGTAACCTTGAATGAGGTAATTAACTTTGCTGAGGTACCATGAAATGGTCTCGATATTCAAGAGTATAGCATAATAGTTGTGGTTAATCACAATCTAATTTCCCAAATGTTTCATTTGTCTTTCATTCACTTAATTTCCTATCCCACTGTTATAAGTCATTTGGGGATATTTTGAAGGCCTTTCATACTAGAAATAAAAAAAAAAAAAACAATCACAATTAGGCTGTGTGAGAAACTGAGGCTGCTCTTAATAAAATAAAAAGGCTAACCTATGGCATCATGACTTAATCTCATTACCTCATCTGCATATCAGGGACCTACCTAACACATTCTTTATAAGATTTCAGAACTTCAGTCGTGCTTGACCTTTTGACTTTCCTTCTGGCAAATTTTACTTCTGTTACTCTCATTATGTTCCATAATTTCATATCAAGCATCCAATGACAGGGTACCTGTTTTCATTCTGAAGATCATCAGAATCCAGGCCTAGAGTGAAAACAAACTCTTACAGCACCTGGATCCCTGCACCTTAAAGAATCTAGGAGCAGATACTGAATGGGAATTGTAGATCATCTCCTTTTTGAAGGTGATATACCCTGCATTTGAAGGTGAACACATATTTGGTGGTCAAATAAAGCACCACAGGCAGTATTTCCATCATTCATTGAATTTCCTGTTCTATTTTGTCCTTTCCTATATGGACAGAAGGATCATGTCTTTAAGTCCTATTAAGTGAATATTGGATTTATTTGCAAAAAAACTTTGGTACCCAAGTTACACAAGTTGCTATAGTAGTTGAAGTTATTACAGATATCAAGTGAGATAATGACATCAGTAATCTCTAGAATAATGCCCAGTGGTGGGAATGACTAAATTTATATCATAATTAAATAGTAAAGATAACATATAGCTAAACATGATTTATTCATCTGAACACTTCAGAATCTAGACAAGGGAAGGTCTGTCTGTTCCTTCTGCACAGAAAGGCCATTCACAAGTTTAGTTTCCTGAGTGAGAACAAGGAGTGCATTTTTTCTTTCATTGTGCTAGGACTAACATCATTCTTCTAGAAGTGCCTTGCTCCTTTTCCTCAGAAGTAGTATTGCAAACATTTCCATTCTGGAGGGAGACTTTGTAATACTCAGGAAGTAATCAGCTCACAAGTCAAAGAATTCTTGAACTTACAGGATTTGGGGTCTTCCACCTCATGGTTATAATAGCAGCAAAGGATGATGGGTTAAGAGGTGGTTCTCTAGTCTGTGGATCTGCTTGAAAGCTGTGCAGTGTTCTATAGTTGCAGCTCTCTTTAGCTGTCACCTACCAAGTATGCTGCAGTAGACTTTCCAGAGATGCAGCAACCTTTGAATCATCCCTGCCCATGTCAGTAACCTCCAACCCACACTTCTGAAAAGAGTCCCAATAAGCCCATTGGTTCACCAAATTGGATTTTGGTAGAATGAATTCTGTGGTCTGTCATCAGTGCCCTATCTGGGATGAGTAGATGTTGTTTCGGGACTCCCCAGGAAACTTAATACAAAAGTAAGAACATGAAAACCTCAGAGATGATTAAAAATAATAGCAACAATTTACTTTTAGTTCTCGATTTTAATATACAAAGACTTGCATAAAATATATATATAGCGCAATGAAGCATATACTTAGTAACTTCTTATAGCTTGTCCTGTCTGGAAGATGGATGTCTTTCTTTGAATCCTAATAACACATATAAAAACAATTAAGAAATTAGTTGGGGAGACATAATATCATCCATAGGCATTTTAATTATTGCAACTTGAAGTTTGTTAACGGCAACTGTAAACCAAATAACCCACTCATGCTCCATTTTTTTATAAATTAAAATATATTTTGAAACATTAATTCAGAGAAATATGAGAGTTAGGAAAACAAACCCTCTGTAAATGGTCCAGGAGTGAACATGCATATAGTTGAAGCAGATACAACTGTAAATATTTTAGTACCAAATACTAGATTTAATGATGGATTTGTTGTTGTTTTGGCTAATTCTTGTGCAATTATTTTCTTTGGTTTTTAAGGTACAATCTTCAACTCAGACCACTAGCTTATTTCTCTAGCCCTTGACACTGAGGTATAATAACACTTTTTCTTTCTTTACAGACTTCCCTGTATTTCTCCAGCCCAAATTACCAATCTTAGAAAAATGAGAGTGAGGAAATGATTGGTCAATGATAGGAAGACCTGATATGTGATATATTTCAATTTCAGAAACATTATTTTCCTTTTGTCCCTTGGGCCTTTGAAGTAAGAGCATTTGAACAACCTCCTTGAGTTATAGCTCTTCACTATAGCTCAACTCATCATCACTCAGAGAGGCAGAAACCATGACTTATGATTAAGATGTAGGCCAGCAATCTCTCAGGCATGGAGCTTGTTCCTTTCTAGCTCTGTAGCTTTGAATGTGTCATTTCATTTTTTGTATGTGGAAAATACATAGAAAATTTCCATCTTCTAATATTTGTTTGAGAAAAAAATCACCAAAAAAGTATGAGCCTCTTGAATATTAATATTATATTTTTCTTTTCTTTTCTTTTCTTTTTTTTTTGAGACAGGGTTTCTCTTAGCTGTGGCTGTCCTGGAACTCACTCTGTAGACTAGACTGTCCTCAGAGATCCACCTACATCTGCCTCCCAAACACTGGGATTAAAGGCATGTGTCACCACAGCCTTGTTGGAAACTAATATTCTTAAGGATGTTAAAATTTCACCCAAACAAAGACTTGCTTCACTAAATAGAAGTTAGCTTCAGTTTTAAAGCACAGAGATCTGGTTATCCGATGTTCATTTTTATATCAGATCAGTCCAATTTTGCATACTCCTTTCCATTTTAAGTTTTGTTATTGAATTATCATGCATTGGAATTTTCACACCTTTTTCTGGGATAGACCACATTTGCCCTTAGAGATTTTTTTTTTCTAGAAAACTCTTGTTCGGTTTAAAATATCCATATTTCCAGTTGGAGAAAATCTGCTTTCACAGTTTTCTAATATCCCTGAAATTTCACAGTGATGGCTTTATCTGCAGTGGATATTCTATTATTCTGTAAAATTTGGAGTTTTGCTTTGTAACTAGAGTTTTCCTGCCTGGCCCACAGTCAGGACAAATTTCTGTCACCCACCAGTTCCACAGCTGCTCAGACCCAACCAAGTAAACACACAGACTTATATTGCTCACAAACTGCATGGCCATGGCTGGCTTCTTGCTAAATTTTCTTATAGCTTAAATGAATCCATTTCCATAAATCTATACCTTGCCACGTGGCTCGTGGCTTACCGGCGTCTTCACATGCTGCTTGTCATGGCAGCGGCCGGCAGTGACTCCCCCTACCTTCCTGTTCTCTCAATTCTCCTCTCTGTTAGTCCTGCCTATACTTCCTGCCTGGCCACTGGCCAATCAGTGTTTTATTTATTGACCAATCAGATCATTTGACATACAGACAATCCCACAGCACTGCTTGCCAATGGAATTTCTAGAATTGCCTAGGATTTCTTGGAATTTGCTAAAATGTCTGAGTATGAGTTAACTGAATATTGTAAATGTTTCCCATATGGTATGATAATATGATTGTTACTACTGTTACAGAATGCCTGACATAAAGTATTTTAAAGAAGAACCTAAATATCTGGACTCATTGTTTCAGAGGATCAATCCATGGCTACTTGGGCATGTATGCTTGTGTAGAAGTCATGACAGTGGGAATATATGACACAGAAAATTTATTCCTTCCTACCAGACAAAAAAATTAAATAAATAAAACAAAAGACTACAGAATAGCTCTAATCTACAAAAACATACCCCCAGCAAGCTAATTCTCCAACTGAGCCCCACATCATAGAAGTTCCTTGGATCTCCCTAAACAGGACCATCAATTAAGACCCAAGAAATTCAGCATACAAGCCAGTGAGGTCATTTCATACGCAAGTAATAAAGTAATATCAAAGGTCATGACGATACATACATATATATATCACAATGGGAATATTTACTGACTGAGAGCTCCTTAGTGACACTGCCCTGGTTACAAGTTTGTGCATATCATTGATTCTCATCCAACAAGAACCTTTCTGATTATTGTTGCCATTCTCATTTTATGCCCTAGGTACTGAGTTTTAGAAAGGTGATGACAGTTGTAGATCCAAAGGCAGGAAGTCAGGCTCTTTGACAATTCCTAATGTGGAAGACATCCACAAAATGAATGTAGAAAGAGGCTTATAAAAGGGAGAGGGAGCAAGAGAATTTAGTGGAGTGTGTATGTCATGAAAGCAGAATGAGAGCTGTCTAAGGGGACCAGAAAGAGAGGAGCCACAGGACAGGAGAGAGCAATGAGAGGAGTTAAGAAGAATAAAATATAAACCAGGTGGAGGCTGGAATGAGTTGCCTCAATGGTTAAGAGCACATATTGCTCTTCCATGGGACCTGAGTTTGTATCTTAGTACCTGTGGGGGGTGGCTCACTACTAACTTCCTGTAACAACAGCTCCAGGGGACACAACATACTCTTCTGGCATCCATGGGCACGCTAACACAGGTGATATTTACTCACATATACATTCATATACAAAAATAAAATAAATTTTGAAAATAATATAAAAGAATATATGTGTGTTAAATGTCATGATAAAATCCTTTACTTTGTAGGCTAACTGAAAAAACAATATGACTGTGATGCCTAATTTTCATGTCAACTTGACGCAGACTAGAAACATTTAAACAGAGGGAACCAAGAATATGGTTCCTCAATGAGATCTCCATGAGTAAACTGGGGGTAAGGAGGGGCAATGGAGGGTAGGGGATGGGGAATAAGAGCATAAGGGGACAGGATGTTTGAGCTGGAACAGGGATGGAATGAGAGAGCAATGAAAGAGATAACATGATAAAGGGAGACATCATGGGGATAGGGAGAAACTGGGTGCTAGGGAAGTTCCCAGGAACCCACAAGGATGATGATAGCTTAGACTACTAGCAATAGTGGAGAGTGTGCCTGAACTGGCTTACCCCAGTAATCAGATTGGTGAATACCCTAACTGTCATAATAGAGCCTTCATCCAGTAACTGATGAAAGCAGATGCAGAGATTCACAGCCAAGCCTCAGCCCAAGCTCCAGGAGTCCAGTCGAAGAGAGAAGAGGGATTTTATGAGCAAGGGGCATGAAGATCATGATGGGGAAACCTACAGAGACAACCACACCAGGCTAGTGGGAACTCATGAACTCTAGACCAACAGCTTTGGATTCCCCATGGGACTGGACTAGACCCTCTGCATAAGCAAGATAGTTGTGTAGCTTGATCTGCTTAAGGGGCCCCCTGGCAGTGGGATCAGGATCCACCCCTGGGCCATGAGCTGACTTTTGGAGGCCACCTTTCACAGTCTTGATGCAGAGTGAAGGGCTAGGATCTTCCTCAGCTGAATGTACCAGGATCTACAGACTCTCCATGGGAGGCCTTATCTTTTCAGAAGTGGGCTGGACTGGGAGGAGGACTAGGGGGCAGGAGAGAAGAGAGGGGGATCTGTGGTTGGTATGTACAATGAATAAAAATCTTCTTAATAAAAAAATTAAGCTGTGGGTAACCTGTAGAACATTTTGTTAATGAATGATTGATGTAGGAGGGCCCATCCTATTGTGGGTAAAGCCAATTCTAGGCTAGTGGTCCTGGATTCTATGAGAAGGCAGGCTGAACAAGTCATGGGAAGCTATCCAGTAAGACGTACTTCTCCATGGCCTCTGTATCAGCTCCTGCCTCCAGATTCTGCCATATTTGAGTTCCTGTCTTGGCTTCCTTCAATGCTAGATTACAGTGTAGAAGTGTAAGTCAACTACACCATTTCCTATCCAACTTGCTTTTTGACCATGGTGTTTCATCACAGCAAGAGAAACCTAAGACACTGACATTCCATAGTTCCTTTTTTTAAAAGCTCAAACAAAATGTTTTCTCAGACTTTCCCTTGTTTATATTAATAAGAAAACATTCTTTTTTTTTTTTTTTTTTTTTTTTTTAATGTGTAGTCCAGGCTGGCCTCGAACTCAAGATCCTCCTGCCTCTGCCTCCTTCAGCAAATCCTACCGGTGCGCGCCACCACAACCGGCAAGAAAACATTCTTAAAGGGATCATAAAGAATTACTAAGACACTAAGATCACCAAGACACCTGAGTGGGAATAGCTTGCAATAATTAGATGCTGCAGACAGGAAGAGAACAGGGTTTTGTTTACTGAAATCAGTACATGTCCTGTCCCTAGCCCTACAGCTCTGTAGTGGGACCACCATGCCTTCTGCAAGAAGCCATTCTTCTTACTGGGATTTTGGAGCTAGAATACTCGTCTGCTCACTCATAGGTCTGTATCTAGTAGATTTGGAACTGGAGCTTTGTTCCAGCCCACCAAAACATTATGGTCCTTATTTTTGTGCGTTGCATTCACAGCACAGCTGTGGTCCTATTTAATAATAGGTCTAAAGGGTAGTATGGTGCTACCTTCTATTTGCTGAGATCTGTTTTATATAAACTTCACTGGCTTAAATCTTAGTCTCATTCTTCGTCTTGGACTGTGTTTTAAAGGTGTCTTCCACCTCTACCTGTACTTTTCAATTATGGCCCTGATACAAAATCCCCTTGTTTTCTAGTAAATCTATAATTACTCTTTCTCTCTGACAAGCAGTCTCTCACCAGTGGTGGGAGATATTACAGTTTACTTTCAGCTCCTTCCTAGCATCTCCATCTTTGTTCACAGCAGGAAGCACTAAACGAAGAGACTTGGAAGTGATGAGAGCAAAGAAGCATTAACTAGGCACGATGCTGAAAGGAAAATTAAAAACAGTGAAAGCCATTAATGACTGCCAGGTTCATGTTTTAAGGCAGACACCTAATTCATATTTGGAAGAAAATTACTTTTTGATTGAGGAATATATTCGCTAAAACTTGTGGTCAAGGTATTAAATAAGAAGATAACGTGTTCTACATAAAAATTAAAGAAGAGCCATGACATAAAGATATCTTGGGTACTTTGCAGACAGACCAATAATCTTATACTCAATATGAAGCAAAGATATTAAGGAGTTTGGGGAAGCTTTTAAATAATTATTTTATATGTCATTATGTACGTGTATGAGTGTTTCTGTGTAGGTATGTGGCTAGGAATGCAGTGCCAGCAAAGCTAAAAAAAAAAAAAAAGCATCAGATCCTCTGGAGTTGGAGTTACTAGTCATAGTGAGCAGACTGATGTGGGTGTAAGGAATTAACTAGGTTAGAGAAGAGGCACTCCTAACCACTTGGCAATCCCAAGTTTTGGTAAGTTTTGAGAAAGGCAGCCCCAGAGTATGACAAAGGCTGCAGCATTTGGGACTAATTATATGAGGCATGTGACTGTCTTAGACTGTATTTTCATCTAGCTCCTCTAAGGTATGGAGTATCAGCTTTGGGTTAATACTTGAGTAATTATATAAAGAACATTATTTTGGGGGACCAGAGCAGTGGTAAAATGATAGTGTTATAAAGACAATAGGGCCTAGAAACAACATTCCTGAGCTATAACTTACTATTTAAGAAAATGGACAAAACCCAGGATGTGGAAGATACCTAGGAATTATGAGAGAATTTTTGGTGAAGCTTAATTTCTTAAAGTCAGATCAAGGACAGGGTCATTTTGTTTTCTTTAAATATTAAAACAGAACCTTTCCAGGTCAGTACCAAAATCTACTAGTTTCATGGTTCACACAACCTAATAAAGAATATAAAGGAAGGGCTGGCAAGATAGCCCAGCGGATAAAGGTTCTTGCTGCGAAGCCTGGTGATTGGAGTTCAATGCCGGGGACTCACAAGGTTGAAGGCAATAGCCGACCCAGACAAGTTGTCATCTGACCTTCAAAGGCATGCAGTAACACGTGAGTAACCCCATGCACACCTGCAACCCCTCTCCACATACACCATAAGTGAACAAGATGTGATAAAAAATTAACAATGTAAAAGGATTCATGTAGTCTTTCAATAAATACACTATTACATACAATAACGTCATATGCTGAATGTCAGTCAAAAGTTAGTAAACATTAAGTTGTAAAAGCTTGAAAGAACATCGGAGTTTTAGTAATACATACCAACCCAGTCTTAGAAGAGAAGTCAAACAGAGAAAGAGGGTTTGAGAGGGAGGGGGAAGGAGGAAAGGAAAGAAGGAGGGAAGGAGAAAGGGAGGGAGAGAGAGGGAGGGAGGGAATACTCCCCTAAACATTGCCACTGAGAACTAATCTCTGAGACAATAGTACCCTGAGACAAGGTGTAGAAATTTTACATTCATATACAATTACTTAAAGAGTGGCAGATAATTAACAACTCCTCTCTGTGTAAGGAACACTTTTGTTTCTTTTACTTCACTGTTCACAATATGAAGTTATCTTGTTCATTTGTTTATTATCTTGTTCCCACTTACATTTAATCTCCCTGAGGGAAAGACCTTGTTTATTGAATTCATTCTTCTGTCTCTGGAGACCAAAACAGTGCCTGGCAGATAACATTGACTCTATAAAACTTTATTAACCTGAAGAAGAAAGTTAGACATTTATAGAGGTAGACCTGAAGATATCTGTTAATAAGGGAACAAAAAAGAAAATGTAATACTACAAGAAACATGCAGCCAAAATATTTGTACCACACATAAGCATGATATAGCTGTGGTGCCAAGATTGAAAAAAAAATACATAGTCCAAAGGATTCATTAGTCATTGAGATGGTTTGCTCTAAGACATGCTTATACTTTAAAACAGTCAAAACAGCTTTACAATATCCAAAGGGCAATAGCAATGTAGGATTAAGAATCACCTCTGCAAAGGGCTCAGGGCGCATTGTGGAAGAGGAGGTGTCAAGAATGTGAAATCGCATAAACTCACAACAAGTTTATTTGCCTTCCTAAGACACAAGGTGGAGCTTGCAAGCATCCAGTTACAGATGGGGAGGGTCTTATGGGGTCTCACTCTACCCAATGGAGCAAAGGGAGGTTGATTAGTTGTGGAGGAAAGTCATTGTCTTCAACCACACAGCCACTAGTCAGTTACCTATGCTCCAGAGGGTAGTTTCACACTCATGTTCATGCCATTGGCACAAATTAAACATAATGGATGTTAAAGAAAACCCAAAATCAAATAAAAGGATATGGAAAGACATCTTAAAGGGGTGGGAGTGGAGAGATGACTCAGCAGTTAAGAGAACACCCTGCCCTTCCAGAAGACTAGAGTTCGGTTCTCAGCTCCCACATCAAGCAGTTCACAACTACCTATAACTCTAGCACCATGGTATGAGACACTGTCTTCTGGTCTCACCTCACTCATGTACTCATGTGCACACAGCTCCCAGAGACAGACAGACAGACAGACAGAAACACACACACACACACACACACACACACACACACACACACACTTAAAACTTTAAAAGATATTTACAAGAAGATTTGGAAGAAGAGTTGTGACTTGTTGGGAGGAAGAATTATGGTGGGAAGAGGCCAAAAGACAAGGGAGGGATGTCTATGACGAGAACATAATATATACTTGCATGGAATTGTCAGTGATTAAACTAATTTATTAATAAATAAATAAATAATAATTAAGCAATATAGGACTGGAGTTTTGGCTACCATGATTAGAATAAATAAAGAGTGCTAAAAATAAGGCAAATTTTCAAAACATTCATAACATAGTAATAAACTATAGTATATTAACATATATCTATTAAACTGTTTGACACAGTATGTGCTTTGTGGTTCAATAACAGCTGTTTTCACACTGAAGAGGCTGAGAGCCAGTAGCTCCTCAGTCCATTAGCCTGGATGCCTCAGCGTTTTCAATCTGGTGCTGAAGGCCTTGAAGATCCTGGGAAGGCTGCTAGTCTAAGTGGGGTGCAGAGGTCACTGATGGATGTAAAGTGATGGAGGTAGGAGCAGCACCAATAGCAGTGACATCAACAGAGTGGCAGAGTACATGGGAGATGTGAACCAAGCAGACCAATGGAGCAAAAGCTCTCCTCTTGGACTTTTTTGTATCTGGGAAGCCTCTCAACCTTTAGGTGCATATTCTCATTTCAATTAACCTTGTCAAAAAATCCCTCATGTCCAGAGACTAACCAAATCTAAATAATCCCTCTTAGGTACACTCAGAGGCTTATCTCATGGATGGTTCTAGTCTTTATAAAGTTGACAATCACTGTTTACCATCATGACATTGGTCAAATATGAATTGAATTTAGGGCCAGCTCTAACTAGTCACACTGAAAAATTCCTCTTTGGTATCTGAACCCTATGCATTTGCTTTGAACATAGCAAACCAAGCTAATACGTCATTATATTTATTTTAGTGAAGTCAATATCTTTTGGTCATAATAGAAGATTTTCTGTGCCATAAGGCCACTCACTGGGGTCTTCAATAGGTTTCAGGAAATGGTGGATCACTGCATATATTGTTCATATAAAAAAGCTAAAAGTAAACAAATGTTTGTAGTTTTGAAATTTTTTTTTCCTGTTAATGTGGTTTTTGAGATAAATTTTCACTGTGTATTTGAGTCTGGCCTTGAACTTACTGTATAGCCTAAGCTGTTCTTGAATTCAGAAATTCTTTTGCCCTAGCTTCCTGCATGTCAGGATATATGCCTGGCTGTAGAATGTAAGTTTCATGTTATACTATTAGTGTTACAATTTTCCCATGTATAAGTCATAACAAGTCTATATGTCCAATAAATATATTCATCAGTGATTTATTGACATGCCTATCATTAATGCACTAACATGCTGCTTACTTGATGGATACCTACAATTTTCCTTAAAGGCTATAAACATATAATAAACCTGTATCTATTCACATGTGTTTGTTGGTGTGTGTATTATGCATCTGTGTATAAACATATAATAAACCTGTATCTATTCACATATGTTTGTTTGTGTGTGTGTGTGTATTATGCATCTGTGTGTTTGCCATGTGTGTGGACCTATATGTTGATCCATTTATTTATGTGTGAGCAGGCAAGAGGCTGAAGTTAGGTGTCTTCCTTGATTGTGATTCACTTTATCTACTGAGATTACAGCATCTTTCACTAAATCTGGAGCTTGCCAAATCTAAGTGAAATTCTATTTCAAATATTCTCATATTCTAGTGTTAACTAACTAGCTTTCTCAGGGGATCCTTAGTCTCTGTCTCATGAGGGCTGGGATCTCAGGTGGGCTGCAATTCCCACATGACTTTTATGTGAATTATAAAGGTCAGAACACAGGTCCTCATACCTGAGCAGCAATTGCTTTTTCTGCTGAGCCATCTCCCCAACCCAATAATGAGTATTTATGACATGAAAATTTCTTTATTCTTTTTCTGCTTAGTGCTATTATGATGTCAAATTTAAGAACATAGGTAATCCCTGAGTTAATGATAGTTTAATTTATGCTATAACAACTTCATAGTGGTGGGAAAATCATATGCATACAGTAGATATTATATTTTGAATTTCAATGTTTTCCCGGGATAATGGTGTTTATCAAAACACCTGAGATGCTGGGCAGAAACAATAAGGCCCTGTATCCAGTGAGTTGTCTTATCAGGAAGGTAACCAAGGGCTTTTCCACAGTGCATTGTGTGACTAAGTCATGGTGTTTGGGAGGTTAAGTGTGTTAAACATAATTCTGACTTACTATATAACACACACACACACACACACACACACACACACACACACACATAAATTCTGACTTACAATATATACACAATAATGTATGTACATGCAAATATATATATATATGTATATACACATACATACGCATACATTATATATATATATATTTATTTATTTATTTATTTATATATAGTTCTTCAGGACCTAATCACACTGGATGGAAATGGGTGGCACCTGTATTATTCTAGATGAAGTAATAGTTCCCAAAGAGGAAAATATAGAAAATAAGTCCTCAAATATAAGAAAATATGTACTTAAGATTTCCCTCCACAGCTTATGTGTGGCTCATGAGAGAGATTAGTAAGAGGAGGCACCTGAAGCTGGAGAGGTGGCCTATGGGTTAAGGGTACTTACTGTTCTTTGGAGAACCTGAGCTCAGTGGTATGTCGGTGAGAACTGCTTTGAGAACTGAATGTGCTGAGACAGTACAGCTCTTCACACTAAGTAGCTCTGAAGTCATGTCAACAGATGTGGATTTGTGCTTCCTAGATCACTCATCTCCTGGGAACCACAGTTCTCTGTCTCAGCTTTATACGAAACATGGTAACATTGTCTTGACTGGGCCCTGTGTTCTTACAGGGATCAAATATGTCTAGTTACCCCACAGGGTATTGGTTTTAGTGAAGATTTGAGACTGTAGCAGTGTCATTAAGTAACTAAACTGAGAAACAACCTAGAATAATATTTGTATTGATGTAAGCTCCAGCATTAGCCTCACTTTACTTAGGATAAAACCTGGTCTCTGAGAAATTAAACAACTTGCTGGAACTCATTATATTACATAATAGTGAATAAGATCAGAGCATAAACTTTTATTTTCTACTTCCAGATAGTCTAATACCCAGTTATTCTCTCTCTCTCTCTCTCTCTCTCTCTCTCTCTCTCTCTCTCTCTCTCTCTCTCTCTCTCTCTCTCTCTCCCTCTCTCTCTCTTTAATTGGGTATATCATCATCCTGCCTTTAATCTGTTTTATCATGGTTGTTTTGTCTTTTACTCAATGTTCAATGTTATTTTTGCCTTTCCAATAGTCTTTTTGTAAGTCAGGAATTTGAGTAGTTAGCTTTTCACAAGATGATTGACCAACTTATTTTAGATTCAGCCAAATTTGGATCCAGTACAAACTCCAAGAGAAAATCTGGTTAGGGCTGATGCAGAGAAAGAGTTCTCTTAAAGAAGGTGGCGTCCTTTGCATCTATTTGAATTCTTGGTTCATGTTGTCTATTGTCTTTTTCTCTCTCACTGACTGAGAAGCTTCTTAGAATCCATTGGGCTCATGTCGAGATAAACAGACAATCAAAAGCCAGGAAGATTTCTGGGTTTCAATGTCAAGAACGAAACACAAAATGAGAGCCATTCCATATGACCAGCCTAGGGACCACCTGAGGGTGTGAAGCAAACTGATGGTAGCTGGGGCACACCATTGAAAAGTTCTTTGGTTTTGGTTATGTGGTGACAGTTCCTCAAAACCATAGTTATTAACACCCAGAACTACAGCCTAGATTTCTGTCATACAGTCCCTTCCCCTGCAGACCCCTGATAACGGCTCATCATCAGAGACATTTATGGGTCACCTGACATTCTTTTATTCAGGACTGGCCATTCTTTGGTCATGGTATTAGCAATGGCTAATGAGAAACTTGTCAATCTCCATCCCTGCCAGCCACTTCAATGCTATAATTACCCCAGCTTCTGAGTGCTGCCCTGCTGATTCTTACAAAGATACCTTCTGCATGTTTTCTCCCAAATAAAGGCCTTCTTTGTTTTAAGTTGCTCATATCTTGTCTGTTTTTTCTTCCTTCTCACTGAACTTTCAGCTGAGAATGTAAATGAGAAGTCATGGGTGAAACTATTGTTAAAGTGAATCCACCAAAACCTAGAGGAAACATCAAAATAAGAATAATAATCATAAATATATAAGGAAAACAAATCTAAACTTTCATAAGACAAAATGCAGGGAAATGTCCTCCCCATGTCATTTTGTGGTATTACTTACTAGTCATCTAAAGGTTATTTCTAAGTTACCTCATTCGTTTGTGCTGTTTCTATTTGATTAAAGTCCTGGCATTATAAAGGTTTTTTTTTTTTGTTTGTTTGTTTTTTTTTTTTTTTTTTTTGTGTGTGTGTGTGTGTACTCATTTTTTATCTGTTAGTGATGGGAATATTTCTTCTTACTAGAAAAGATAACCCCTAAGGATACAGATCAATAGCCATCTAAAACAGTAATAAGTACTTTAAAAAAAACCCTCTAACCTGGAAATCTTACCTAAAATGTATTATTTTTGAGTCCTCTTCAAGTAGTTGTATGTTTACAGAAATCAATGTGTGAGAATTATAGAAAAAAAATACTAATAAGATTTCCCATCTCCAGTCTCATTGCTCATATATCTCATACTCCGATTTCTCTAGTTATTAGTTGCTTGCACAACCATGCCTTATTTTTATAATTAAAGAGTCCAAATTGATACATTATTATTGACTAGCCTTATTATTTTACTGTCTATCTACTTCTAGTACACACACGTTCTTTGAACTAGGATCCCTGCCTGATACACTCATGAAGCATAAGAAACATGAGGAGCCGGGTGGTGGTGGTGCACGCCTTTAATCCCAGCACTTGGGAGGCAGAGGCAGGCAGATCTCTGTGAGTTTGAGGACAGCCTGGGCTACAGAGTGAGTTCCAGGAAGGCGCAAAGCTACACAGAGAAACCCTGTCTTGAAAAGCCAAAAAAAAAAAAAAAAGCATGAGGAAATTCTAGGCCTACAAAGAGATTGGTCAGGTGACTGCCCCATATAACATCCTGCCATAGAAACAACACTTGTCTTACTTTTCTGCCCCTCTAATGTCTGAAAACAGTAGCTGATATCAAATATATTTTCAGCAATCTTTCCTAGGATGCTATACACAAGCATGGCATTAATGATTTGTGTGTGAATAAATGTTCTCATCAATAGCAGGCATAACAATAATCTTAATGTTATTTAGGTGCTCAAAATAACCTGTTTGATACAAATGTATACTTTTAAATGTATTTTTAAAGGATGATTTTATTTTTAAATTTATGTGTGCGTGTGTGTGTGTGTGTGTGTGTGTGTGTGTGTGTGTGTGTGTGCCGGAGCCAGTTGAGGCCATAGAAACAATGGATGCCCTGGGTCTGGAGTTATGGGATATTATAATTCACCTGACCTGGGTGTTGGGAAACAAACTCCTGACTGCTGGAAGTGCAGTAAGTGCTCTTAACTGCTGAACCCTCTCTCCGTCCCTCAATGGATAGTTTATACATAAGAGTGAGTATAGGTGGTGGTGATTCCTTCATTGGTTTATGTCTATATGCCAAACATTGGAAAAGGAACTCAGTTATGATTCTAAGTGGATGGTCCAATGTCTAACAAATGTGATGAGACAATGATGAGCTGTGGACCCACACCAACTAAGGCACAC
Organism: Peromyscus maniculatus bairdii; assembly: GCF_049852395.1. NCBI lineage: Eukaryota > Metazoa > Chordata > Mammalia > Rodentia > Cricetidae > Peromyscus > Peromyscus maniculatus. Next base: position 100,087,468 of record NC_134854.1, read on the forward strand.
TTAATGATAGACAATAGCAGTCAAACATATGAGATCCAGTTTCTGACCTTTTGAAAAACCCATGCTTAGAGATGAGTCCCGCCCATGAAATGGCAGTCTAATAGAATAGTGTCTAATAAGTGACAGAATTTAAGAGAGAGGAAAGGCAGGGTGGGCTAGAATGTTCAGAAAAGCCTTAACTCTAAAAACAACAACAACAACAAAAACCCCTGCTACTCATTTTGGAGGATACAACATTTGGCTAGGAAACCAACAGAAAATTATGGGAAATGGAGATTCAGGTAATTCTTAGTAATGTCTCGATAAACTTTTCAAAACCACTTGCTGATTCATTCCACTAGTGAACATTTTCAGGTTTTCCAGGAGTGTTCTGCAGCTCTTTCTTACACTGTCTCAATTTTTAAAGATTTATTTATTTATTATTTATTTTATGTGTATGAATGTTTTTCCTATATATATGTATGTATGTAAACCACATGTATACCTGGTGGCCATGGAGGTCATAAGAGTACATCAGATCCCATGGAACTGAAATTACAGAAGGTTGTGAGCAGTCGTGTGTATACTGGGAATTGAGCTCAGGTGCTCTGAAAAGGCAGCAAATGCTCTTAACCATTGAGCCATCACTCCAGCCCATCAATTTTCTTAACACAAAGCTCCAAACTTGAAGAAACAGCCACTGTTACCTGTAAACTCATCATCATTGGAAAGCATTATATGTTGCAGAAATATTATTGTGTTTAATTCAAATACTTTAATTTTTGTTATGACATTTATTTATTTATTATGTGTGCGCAAGCATGTGTGGGTGCATATGTCATGGCATGCATCTGGAAGTCAGAGGACAACTTGCAGGATTTGGTTTTTTCTTCCATCACACAGTTTCTAAAGATCGATCTCAAGTCATCAGATATGGAGGCAAGTATCTTTCCTAGCTGAACCATTCTTCAGGCTCTTGCAAAAAGTTTTTACTCCTAGTCTCCAGAATGGAGATGTGAATATCCATCTGGATTATGAAGGATAAATCCAAAGCTTATTTAGAAACTTAGCACCAAGCTTCTTTCTGATCTTCTCTGAAACCCAAAACAGTTGACAAGTTTTAAACCATAGTTCATCTCCTTAGAGTTTTCCTTGCAGTTTTCAGCATGGTCTAAATATTTATGACATATAATACACATAGCCTAGACTGTTTCTGCAATGTTACTTACTGGTGATGAAAAAATGATGGAGACGGACACTGTGACAGCAACAGAACCTCATACCCAGAGTACTTTTGGCTGAGATACTTTCAAATTTTCACTCACTGTATTATGAGATCCCTTATGTCTGAATCACTGGGTGTGAGAAATCCTATTCAAACTCATGTTTAGTAGCAAATTTTCTCATTTAAAAAAATATTTGTGATAAGAAAACCTGAGGTAAGGTAAAGAGTAACCAATTTGCTTCTATTTTTTTTCTGGTTGTACATGGACAAATGTGTAAACATTTAAGAGGATTGACTGCTCTTGTAGAGGCCTCAGCTTGGTCCCCAGCACCTGAATTAGGCGGTTCATATCTTCTGCTTCAGAAGATCTGGCACTCTCTTCTGGCTTCTTCGTGTCCCAGAAAATATGTACATACCCCCACATAGGTATAGACACATAAATAAAAAGAAATGTTTTAAAAAGAATCATGACAAAAATAAAGCAAATAATAAAATTTTCCCTCTGGTCATGGATATAAGAACATTTCTTTACCCTACTTATCCCTAATATATTCATATAAACTTGTCTTCTGAAATTGTCAAATATATACTTAATTGTTAACCCAAGTGCTTACTGACAAAATTTAATCCCTTCCAAGAATAAGTGAATTTTATATTAGATTTAAGAACACAAAGCCTTATGCCCAAATGGATGAACACATAATGACAGAAATTGCACAAAATGAGACTGAAGTTTTATAACCTGAGGGTTTTCACAATACTCTAACAAGTGAAATTATTTAGATGAATATATCCCTTACTACTACCTAAAGTCCCCTTTTGTAACAGAGATGATAACATGTTTATTTCAAATTCATTGAAATAACTGAAGCCTTTTGTTTAGAAAAGATTAAAGTAAAGCTTTAGAGAAAAACTTTGAGACCAGCTTAGACTGTGGATTTGGGACAGGGTGATACACAATTACCATTTAGACAAAGCATTGCTCTCACAGAAGACATTGCTGTTTGTGAGGGAAGGAAAAGGAGGAAACGAGAGAGAAGAATGAACCAGGCCACATACATACATCCAAATGTAAAGGAACATGAGTGTAATGATAAAGCCAAGAGGATAAATGTGCAGAGGAAGGCCTATAATTAAGTACAAATGGGAAGGATGCTAAAATAACTTAGCAGAGTTGATTCAAGTGTCTTAATAGCTGCCTGTAGCTTCTAGTGATTTACTTGTAGTGTTTATCCAATTTCAATGATGAGACAGCTATAATTCTTACTGATAAATGAAACAGGATTGAAGTTTGAAAACATTTACAGATGAAAGAAAATTATAACATAATGCATACTTTGAAAAAATGGCAAATATGGATACTCTTATTGCAAGAATGATGATTTTCACACTTAATTCTTTAATTTTTACCTACAACCACTAATAATTGACAGTGGTATGAATTCACTTGATCAGGACCATTCTGAATCCCTACTAGGGAAAATACATTTTAATAATAATTTATGTTCCAGATAATTAAAAAAGTACTTGGTCAGACATAACAGAATCTTGGGATGGTCTCATAAGAAAGATTTCAGAAATAATCCAGCTATTTTCTACTTTCCCAAATAGTATTCCTCAGAATTTTAATTAAGTTAGATTATATTATAATTAAATTTAACTCTTAATTTGACAGAGCCTCCAGCCACCTCAGGAGAAAGTTGCAATTAAGGGATTAACCAGAACATATTGGCCTGCGTGGGTATGTCTGTGTAGGAACGTATTGATTGTTAACTGAAGTAGGAAGATCCAGCCCTCTGAGGGCAGCATCATTCCCTAGGAAGCTAGCATTGGGCTATATAACAATGCTAGCTAAGCATGGGCCTGAGAACAAGTCAACAAGCAGCATTCCTCCACAGTTTCTGGTTCAAAATCTCGCTTGAGTTCCTACATCTACTTCCTTCAGTAATGGAGTTGACCTCGACCTGTAAGGCAAATAAACTCATTTTTCCCATAGGGTAATTTTTGATTATCTATCCCAGCAACAGAACGAATCTAGAGCAAGTGATACTAAGATGGAAACATCTGTGCTCATATAGATTTTAGGTGATTAATGAAGTGACTATTTAATGCTGAGGTCAGCTTTAGAAAAGATGGCTGGAATTAAGTTGTGTCAGCTACCTATTTCTGTGTTACAAACTGCTTCAAATTTAATAATGTAGGACAACAAATTTTGCATTTTCTCAAAATTCTCTGAGTTAACAATTTCTATAGACTTTTCGGAGAAAATTATTTGCAGGCTACAGACATCTGAGGGCTTGTTTGGGGCTGGGTGCCTAAGATAACTTTACTCAGGTATCAAAGTTAAACAACAGGTAACATCTTTCCACATATTCTTTTTTATATCTCAGGAAACCAGTCCAATTTGTAATTTGGTATTAAAGGCAAGCAAGTGGATAATAGCAGAAGGTAAAGTCTTTGTGGGCTCTGGCGTTAATAATACAGAGTATGATTTTCTGTGCATTTAATTGGACAATATTTATAAAACCTGGCAAGATTCAAGGTCCTACTTTTTATTGTAGCTTTTTATAGGGAAAGTATGTATATTCTAGAACATACACCATTTAAAATACTTCATTATACTACAGAATTTTCCAGAATTGATAAGGAATTATTAGATTGATAGATGATTCAATACATATGTCTTGTCAGTATGTATGGCAACTCCCTTAACTATGTTCATTACAGAAACCATATTTTGTCCAGACAAACATCTTTCTTTGATCCTCAGTCTTTCTCTTCATACTCCCTAAGTCTAAGAAGATTCAAAAGTTCAACTGCAATTCCCCTAATATTCCTAGAGGATACCTGGGACTGATTATTCAAGAATATAACGTTTGAATATAATTCAGGCCTTCAGGACCAGAAAAAAATCTGGCTGCTATCATTTTATTGCAAGTAAAATAGAGGAGTAAGAACTTGAATTTTTTTTGTAATATTTCATTAATGTACACAGCAAGACCTGCATTAACCATGTTTGGTCACTCTCTTATGTAGATGTAACCAACCGTCTTATTAAATAAGAAACACAGAAACAATGTAAAAGAGAAAGCCAAGAGGTCAGAGCTCAGAGCTAAAATCTCACCCTTCCTCCTGCTGTCCCAGCTTCGCGAAAAGAGACCTACTTCCTCTCGGTTCGTATTTTTAAAGTATGTTGTTCTGCCTTCTCATTGGTTGTAAACCCAAACACATGACTGCCTCGTCACTGTCTGAATGTACAGCCCCCTAGGTCTTAAAGGCATATGTCTCCAATGCTGGCTGTATCCCTGAACACACAGAGATCTTATGGGATTAAAGGCGTGTGCCACCACCGCCACACTCTTGCTATGGCTCTAATAGCTCTGACCCCCAGACAACTTTATTTATTAACATACAATCAAATTAATATTTCAGTATAAATCAAAATAATATTTCAATACAATTAGATTACCACCACATTTCCCCTTTTCTATTTTAATAAAAAGAGAAAAAGGCAAAAGGTTATGACTAACAAAAGAAAAACTATATACAAAAGTACAATAACTATATACAATATATACAAGTAATAAATACCTAAACAGGTATTTGACGAATCAGAGAAAATAATTCCATTATCTATCCTATTTTGATAATTCCAAGATGTATCTAATGTACTTTCTATCCTAATTAATTTTCAACTATAACTAACTAATCTTCAACCATAACTAACTAATCTTCAACTCCCTCAGAGACCCAAGAAGGGAATAATATTAGCTAACAAAAATAAAAACAGGAAGTGCATGCAAGCAACTTCCAAAAAAATTTTGTGAGTTGACAGAAACAGCCAGCTGCCTGGGCAGTCACCTGAGGTTTCGCCGCAGTGTTGGGGCATCATCTTCAGCCTATAGGCTTAGTGTATCTGACAGACTCATTTGTGAAGTAGGATGTACACAAGGTCAACAGTTCAACCTCACATTGGGTGAGAGCAGTCCACGTACCAGAAACACCTGAATTCCACTAGTGTCCTGTCATGATTCAGGATTTTAAATTCTGGAAATTGTTGACAGTTTTTTAATTCAGCTGTCCATTCTTCTTGGCTGTGTATATATGGCTTCATCTCAGCATCCCCTTCTTCTCCACATCCCTCTATTAAATGCCAGTCTACTTTTGAGAGGCATGAGCTTTCAGCTGCTGTTCCATTGTACAACAGAATCCATCGGCCCTCTGCCTGTTAAGCTGCCTTCGAAGAAAAGGGCACCGTACCTTTTCCGGATGCGAAGGCCACTTCAGGGATGGGGCCATATTGTCCTGGCCTCAGAAGATGCCTTTTGATAAAGCCATAACCACACTTGTTTTGGCAAGAATCAGTAGTCCCTTGTTTCGTGATCTGTCTGTCCATTTTGTCCTGTTGATTCGAGGATACTTTGTTGTCCAGTGGCTAACTTTTGCCAGAATGAAAGTTGACTCCATATGCAGTTTCTTCAATGCCCATATTTTCTCTAAAGTAGATTGGTACTGCCAGGAGCCGACATGTCTCAAAAAAGAAAAATTTTCTAAGTTATTAAAACATTTTAAATGCCATATTCTGTAGATCTCTGAAGGGTTTGAAGATGACCTGTCTAAAACATCTCTGCTCAATTTTTAAAACATATCTAATACGACTACAAGTTCTATGATAATGTCTAACTACTAGCTTTCATTTCTTTATATCCTAATAGTTGATAATAATAACATTCAAGGATCAGAAATTTGCATTACATTGTTAAATGGATGGAATAAATACAATTAGAAATATACATATAGCATTTTCTAACAATATCAGTTTCAAATTTGTGTACAATATACAACAATTCAATCCAATGTAAAGTATTTAAAACTAGTAATTGTCTTTTTCTTTTCTTTCTTTCTCTTTTTTTTTTTTTTTAAACAAGAACTTTAAATCTAATCTCCTTTGCTTAGCCTTTTTCCTAACCCTTGACAATAACTTGTAACCAACCCCCCTAAATACTGAAAATTATCCCAGACCCAAAACCCATTAAAAAGACCAAAAAACCACCCGCCCCACACCACCTCTTTGGGAATGTGGGCGTCGTATTCTTAAAATTGCTTCCTGCTGGGTATGGGCGAAGTTTTCTTTATCCTGAAAGAAAAATTTTAGGTTAATTGTCAAATTCTAGGAGAGGTAACTATATCCTTCATTATCCAATCTGTGTATAATGCCAAAGTTGAGGGTTTATCTCAAGTCCTTATTCAAGTAGTCTTTGAGACTGGATCATCTCAGCTAGTCATCTCAAATTTGCTCTGAGCACCTTGTAGTTCAAAGCTGATCTGTGGATGATGTTTGTCAGCTTAATGATATTATTATTGTCCACGTGGAATTGTTGTTGTTGTGGGGCCCCATCTTCTTTCTGGAGACTTCAGTTGATGTTAGGCCAGGCCGTGATTTCCTGCAGAAAACTGATAAGAGACTCGAACACAAAAACATATATATGCAGCTAGCCTTTTTTCTAGAATTAGTTAGTACTCTATGTGACCATTCATATCTTAACAAAGTTTAAAATGTATATATATATATTAATCTTGTAAATTTTGATATAAAATTTATACTTTGAGAACAGTTTAAAGAATCAGAATAGAATCAAAGAGTTGAGATTAGTAATAGAATAGTCCCTTAATTAATTTTGCTTTTGTCCTGTACCATAGCAGAAATGGCTCTTATTCTGGCATGATACAGGGAGTTTGCATTTTCCTTTTAACAACATGCTTGATTTTAAAGAAGGAGAGAGCCATTCTCCAACTCCAAAGTCAGCTTTAAATTTTAATTGAACTGGGACTGTTAGAAGACCAATAGTGTTAAATCTTTAGAGAAAAGCAGAAACAAACATTTAGGAAGACATAAAATTTTTTTTTAGGGCCGGGCGGTGGTGGCGCACGCCTTTAATCCCAGCACCCGGGAGGCAGAGGCAGGCGAATCTCTGTGAGTTCGAGGCCAGCCTGGGCTACCAAGTGAGTTCCAGGAAAGGCGCAAAGCTACACAGAGAAACCCTGTCTCGAAAAACCAAAAAAAAAAAAAAAAAAAAAAAAAAAAAAAAAAAAAAAAAAAAAAAAAAAAAAAAAAAAAAAAAAAAAAAATTTTTTTTTAGGTAATATATACCCATACACCGTTTCACTCTGTTTCTTGGGATAGATGATTTGTCCCTTTTCTTCAGTTGTCTCATTTGTCCAGTGTTCTTCAGATTCCTTAACCTTCATTCTCCTAAAAGACAAAAACAAAAACTTTTCCCCAAGACTAATTTTGGGGATGTTCCTTTTTGGCAAGTTATTATCTGATGAAATGAAAAGGCATATTTTATTGATACAAGTTAGTTTAAATTGGATGTTCATGCTGGTTGATGAACTATCACCTCCTCTAATTAAGAGGTCTCTCTTGTTCAAATCGAACCTTTATCAATTTTGATGGTACCCACAGCTTATCTTCTCCTGTAGAAACAAAAGCAAAACCACGTCCCCAATGTAATACATACCCTGGTTTCCATTCTGAGGTCAGCACATCCTTAAAGTATATAGGCTGATTTAATTCTGTAGTTTTTTCTATTATCCAATGTCTCTCTGCAGCTGTTGTTCCTTTCTCATTGGCATTCAGAAAATTCAAAGTTAGAAGAGCATTATGCAGTCTATTTCTGGGGGTTTTTGTTACCCATTTCTGTTTATTTAGCATATCCTTTAGAGTTCTGTTTGATCTTTCTATAACTGCTTGACCTGTAGGATTATGTGGTATGCCTGTAATATGCTTTATATTGTAATAAGCAAAAAACTGTTTCATTTTAACAGAGACATATGATGGAGCATTGTCAGTTTTGATTTGTGCAGGTATACCCATGATGGCCATAACTTCTAGCAAATGAGTGATTACAGAATCAGCTTTTTCAGAACTCAAAGCAGTTGCCCATTGAAATCCTGAATAAGTATCGATAGTGTGGTGTACATATTTCAATTTTCCAAATTCTGCAAAGTGAAACACGTCCATCTGCCAGATTTCATTTCTCTGAGTACCCTTTGGGTTACATCCTGCTGGTAATGGCGTCTGATTGTAGAAGGAACAAGTAGGACATTTCTTTATTATTTCTTTGGCTTGTTGCCAGGTTATGGAAAAATCCTTTTTTAAACCTTTACTATTAACGTGATGTTTTTTATGAAATTCTGAGGCCTCCAGCACATTTCCTATCAATAATTTATCAATCTCTTCATTGCCTTGTGCTAGAGGGCCTGGCAGACCAGTATGGGATCGAATGTGAGTTATATATAAAGGATGATTCCTTTTCCTGATTGTATCTTGTAATTGAATAAATAGTGAAGTTAATTCTGAAGCATCAGGGATAAATTCTGCAGTCTCAATATGTAACACCACTCTTTCAGCATACTGAGAGTCAGTTACTATGTTGAGAGGTTCTGAAAAATCCATTAATACCAACAGAATAGCATACAATTCTGATTTTTGCACTGAATTATACGGACTTTGAACCACTTTACTTAAATTTTCTGATTTGTAACCTGCCTTTCCTTCTTTGTTGGCATCTGTATAAAATGTACGAACTCCAGATATGGGTTTTTGCTGTACAATTCGAGGCAAGATCCATTCAGCTCTCTTTATAAGATCAATTCTATTGCTTTTGGGATATTTGCTGTTAATGTCTCCCAAAAAATTACTGCAAGCTCTTTGCCAAGGTTCACTTTCTGTCCATAATTTTTCAATGTCCTCCTTAGTTAATGGTACGACAATTTCTGCTGGGTCTATGCCTGCTAATTGACGAAGTCTCAATTTTCCTTTGTAAATCAAGTCAGAGATTTTTTCCACATAAGTTTTTAATTTTTTATTTGGTTTATTTGGTAAAAATATCCATTCCAATATAATATCTTCCCTCTGCATTAATATTCCAGTAGGAGAACGCCTAGAAGGTAAGATAACCAAAATGCAATCCAGCTTTGGATCAATACGATTCACGTGTCCTTCATGCACTTTCTTTTCTACCAAGGCTAATTCTTTCTCAGCTTCAGGTGATAATTCTCTTGGACTATTTAAGTCCTTGTCACCTTCTAAGGTTTTGAACAAATTAGTCAGTTCATCATTTTTTACCCCAACAATAGTTCGTAGATGAGAAATATCTCCAAATAATCTTTGAAAGTCATTAAGAGTCTGTAGTCTATCTCTCCGAATTTGCACCTTTTGGGGTCTAATTTTTTGTAGCTCTATTTTATATCCTAAATAATTAATAGAATCTCCTCTTTGTATCTTTTCAGGAGCAATTTGTAATCCCCAGCGAGGCAAAATTTTCTTTACTTCTTCAAACATTATTTCTAAAGTATCTGCATTTGAGTCAGCTAGTAAAATATCGTCCATATAATGATAAATTATAGATTTAGGAAATTTTTTACGTATCACTTCCAATGGCTGTTGTACAAAATATTGGCACAGAGTTGGGCTATTCAACATTCCCTGTGGGAGGACCCTCCATTGAAATCTTTTAACCGGTTGAGAATTATTATAAGTAGGCACTGTAAAAGCAAATCTTTCTCTGTCTTTTTCTTGTAAGGGTATTGAAAAGAAACAGTCTTTTAAATCAATAACTATGAGAGGCCATCCTTTTGGTAACAGAGTAGGCAAAGGCATCCCAGATTGTAGAGAACCCATTGGCTGAATTACTTTGTTAATTGCCCTAAGGTCTGTTACCATTCTCCATTTACCAGATTTCTTTTTAATAACAAATACAGGAGAATTCCAAGGGCTGGTTGATTCTTCAATATGCTGAGCATTTAACTGTTCTTCTACCAGCTCTTCTAAAGCCTGGAGTTTCTCTGTTGTTAAAGGCCATTGCTGGACCCATACAGGCTTGTCTGTTAACCATTTTAAAGGTAGAGCTGTTGGTGTCTTTGGAAGATCATCAGTTATTGTGCCCTGTTCTTGTATAATATGGATGGCTGGTGACCACTCATTAGAACAATATCTTCTAATATTTCTCTCAGTAACATGTGCTAGTTTATGATTTGTTTCTGAGATTGGAGGGATGTTAATCTGAGTATTCCATTGTTGCAACAAGTCCCGACCCCACAGGTTCATAGTTATGTTAGCCACATATGGTTTTAATTTTCCTCTCTGTCCTTCTGGACCTATACATTCGAGCCATCTTGCACTCTGTTTCACCTGAGATAATGTCCCAATTCCTAACAGTTGAACGTTTACCTCCTGAAGAGGCCAAGTTGGATGCCAAAATTCTGGTGCAATTATGGTAACGTCCGCACCTGTGTCTACCAGACCAGACAACAAAACACCATTTATTTTTATCGTTAATTTTGGTCTTTGTTCATTAATAGAAGTTTGCCAAAAAATTTTCTTTATGTTTTCTCCTGAATTTTCTATTCTCTCTGTTTCATCATTCTGACCAGCATGATTTATTCCAATAGGCATTTGGTTATTTAATCGCTCTCCAGAGCAGGCATTTCCTCTATGGCTGCCGGAAAGGTTTGAACTGGATTTGCACTGGGGGCCTGCCTGAGGCCCCTCTGGGAGTTTCCCGAAGACTGAGGCAAAGGATTACCCTGTCTGTCCTTTGTTGATCTACATTCGTTGGTCCAGTGTTTTCCCTTACCACACCTTCTGCATACTCCAGAAGGAAGGGGCATTCTGTTGCCATTGTTCCTTGAAGAAACATTGTTTCTGGAAATGACCTGTCTACAGTCCCTTTTCAAATGTCCTTGCTTTCCACATCCAAAACATCTAACACTCCTCAAACCTTTTGAAATTACTTCTCCTACCCATGTATCATCATGCTCATCAGCTTCAACATTAATTGTTTCTCTAATCCAATCTTCCATAGGTGCAGATCTTGCCCTTAATGGCCTGATTATTCTTTTGCATGCTGCATTCGCATTCTCAAAGGCCAAAGATTCAATTATTGCCTTACCAGCTTCTGAATCCGAGACCGTTCTCTTTACTGCTGAAGCCAGTCTTTGTAAAAAATCTGTAAAAGACTCTTTTGGGCCTTGCTTCACCTTTGTAAATGACTCAGATTTTTTTCCTGGTTCCTCAACTTTGTCCCATGCATTCAAGGCTGCCGTTCGACATAAAATTAGGGTTTGGACATCATATAAACATTGTGCTTGTGCTGAAGCATATTGGCCTTCGCCCATAAGCTGATCCTGGCAAACTTGTACTCCTTTATCCCTCCATTGTTTTTCTATGTTTTTAGCCTCCTCCTTAAACCAAGTCAGAAATTGAAGTCTCTGGCTGGGTTCCAGAACACCTTGTGCGAGGTCCCGCCAGTCCTGTGGTACTATCCTATTATATGTTGACCAAGTGTTTAACATTTGCTTTACATATGGGGAATGCATGCCATAAGATACTATTGCCTCCTTAAACCTTTTTAAATCCAACATTTCAATTGGAGCCCAAGTATTTTGTGTAGCCATTTGATCAGGCATCTGCTGTACTGTTACAGGATAAATTAAGGGTGACTGTGTGAAAACAGGCTTTCTTTCTGCAACCTTATGATCCCGACTTGAAACAACTTCACTGTTAATTTCTTCTGTCTGAATTTTTACAGGTTTAACAAGTTCTTCTAACGCTGTTATCCTGGCACTTAAATTGACTATCTTTTTAAATATTAAAATGTGGATTATTATAGTGATGAGGTGCATAATTCCACCAATACTAATATTATATAGTTGTTCCATTGCCAGACTGCCTAAAATTTCGAACAAAAAACAATTTTCTTCCAATGTACACATAAAACCCATTTGTTTTTTAATGTGGAAAAAAATTCTCTTTTAGATAGTTTCCTTTAATATATCTGATATATTATGACTTACCAAATCTGCGTAGAACAGTAGAAATCCGAGGGGATTTTCAAAGCAGCCACCTAGTGTCCCAGGTGTAAATCCAGAGAGAGAGAGAGAGGAGAGAGAGAGAGAGAGAGAGAGAGAGAGAGAGAGAGAGAGAGAGAGAGGAAAGAGAGAACGCACAAGAAAGCGTAGCCGGCTAAAGCTTAAATGCAGCCACGTGTTCCCTCTTGTGCCGAGTCAAGGCTTGGGTCTGGCTTCCTTAAGCTCCGACCACGTGCGTTGGCTTTACAGGCAGGGCCCTGTTCGGCAGGGCAGGTCTGAGTTGTTTGTAGCACCGGCTTTAGGCAAGCTGCTCACAGACCTAGGCCCGGGCTAGAAGTTGCTACCCGGACTAGGACGCCAGCAGCTCGGACTAAGAAGCCGATCGCCGCCGGCCGCCGTGTGCCGCCGCTGCCGCCGCCGCCGCCGCCGCGGGCCGCCTGCCGCCCTTGCGGGAAAGCGGACCTGCCGCCAAGCCAAGCAGTTTTTAATGGATTCTTGTCACGTTGGGCGCCAGATGTAGATGTAACCAACCGTCTTATTAAATAAGAAACACAGAAACAATGTAAAAGAGAAAGCCAAGAGGTCAGAGCTCAGAGCTAAAATCTCACCCTTCCTCCTGCTGTCCCAGCTTCGCGAAAAGAGACCTACTTCCTCTCGGTTCGTATTTTTAAAGTATGTTGTTCTGCCTTCTCATTGGTTGTAAACCCAAACACATGACTGCCTCGTCACTGTCTGAATGTACAGCCCCCTAGGTCTTAAAGGCATATGTCTCCAATGCTGGCTGTATCCCTGAACACACAGAGATCTTATGGGATTAAAGGCGTGTGCCACCACCGCCACACTCTTGCTATGGCTCTAATAGCTCTGACCCCCAGACAACTTTATTTATTAACATACAATCAAATTAATATTTCAGTATAAATCAAAATAATATTTCAATACAATTAGATTACCACCACACTCTTAAATTTAACATTGGTGAAAATTTTGTTTATTGATTATCAATTTTATTAGCTTTGGAAAGATATAAACTTAGGTTTAAACATTGCCTCTGCAAAAACAGAGAAATATGTCTATCAAACCAAACAGCCTCTTTATAGCAAGGGCAAAAATTAACAAATCAAAGAATGGTGGAACACATTTTGTATAATACATCTGATAAGGGATTACTGTCTATGTGTATAAGGAACTCAGCTCAATTGTAAGAAAATAATCCATCCACAATGTTGTTCATTTCCTTGCCCTCATACTCTTCACAATTCAGCTTCTACTTTGTATTTGTCAGGGTTGTCTAGAGGAACAAAGCAGACCAAAGTTATATATATCAAAATGACGTTAGATTGGCTCACACAATGAAGTCCAAACAGTCCAGCCATGGCTGTCTTCATGCTGGATAGGCTGAAAACAAGGAAGCTGGTCAGTATATTAAGCTGGATGATTCAGCAACCTTAATCTTGCACTACAGTCCTAGAGAATTCCTAAAGAGCCTCTGGTTTTCAGTCCATGTTGAAAGGCTGAAGATGCTGTAATATGATGTCAGGGGCAGTCTTCTGATGTCAGTAACATTAGCAGCAGCGATGACAGCAGGATTATGTCAGCAGTAGCAGCAGTAGTGCTGATAACAGTCAGCCCGAAACAGGGTAAGTATACTCATCAGCATATACTGAAGACAAGCAGGCAATTAAGCAACAGATTTTTCCTCAGACCTCCCAGTCACTCTGCGATTGTCTTCCTCTCTGTTAATCCCTCTACAAATTATCCTTACTCTACACAGAGATTTGTCAAGTTGACAGGATTAACCATTATGACCTCTATAAATTAACTCTTTGTATTCTCACTCTTCATAAAAATTACTTTCCCGAAATGTATTGCATTCCAAAATTCCAGGTTCTGGGGATAAATGTGGTATATGGAGGAAGACTGATATTTCATAATTTCAAGCATACACAGTAATCTGAATGTGAAGGATACCCAGAGTGTAACTAGAGTTTTCCTGCCTTGCCCACAGTCAGGACAAATCTCTGTCACCGGCCAGTCCCACAGCCGCTCAGACTCAACGAAGTAAACACAGAGACTTATATTGCTTACAAACTGTATGGCTGTGGCATGCTTCTTGCTAATTGTTCTTATAGCTTAAATTAATCCATTTCCATAAATCTATACCTTGCCACGTGGCTCATGGCTTACCAGCATCTTCACATGCTGCTTGTCATGGCGGCAGCTGGCAGTGACTCCTTCCTGTTCTCTCAATTCTCCTCTCTGTTAGTCCCGCCTATACTTCCTGCCTGGCCACTGGCCAATCAGTGTTTTATTTATTGACCAATCAGAGCAATTTGACATACAGACCATCCCACATCACCCAGAGTTCAACACGAGTGCCAGTTCTTTGAGTAAAGAAATCAGTCCTTCTAACGAGAGGCTTGAAGAATCAAAAAAAAAAAAAAATCTTGAAATACAAAGCAGCAGACAACCATGGAAGGTGTCAGTTCTCACCTTTCACCTTGTTTGAAATGGCATCGCTTGTTGTTCATAACTATGTCAATCAGGATAGTTGGCCCATAGACTCCCAGAGAATCTCATGACATCACTACTGATATCACTGTAGAAAACACGAGGTTATATTTTCCATGAGTTCTGGGCTTCTCAACTCAGGTTCTCATGTTCATATGGCATGTATTTTACTCTTTAGGACATCCTTTCAACCCCAGAAAGGCCATGCCGTAGATCCAGACTTGTCTTATCTCATCATTCCATGGCTTGAGGAAGGATTATTTTGATCTCATTATTGAGCATGATGGCCAGAGACAAATCAGTGTAGTCATGATAAGTTATTTATAAGACAGGCAAGTACAATAGCAAGTCCATGTAGGTCGGGAATGTGTATAAATGTGCACATATGTATGTATATGTGTGAGAAGTAGTTCACAATGGAAGAAACAACAAGTAGAAGGAAATCTGTCTTCTCTTTCCTGGTATTAGATAGGAATTTGCCCTCCAGGATGTGTTTAGAAGGCAGGTTTACCTTCTCAGGTCCCACAACCATCTTATGCATTGTTTGTGATGTACAATTTCTAGTTGGTAAGTGGAGTTGATGTAAAATAAGATTCTTCATCAGAATTCTGGCATCTTCAGGGGTAGTTAAATTGTTTTTGCAATGTTTTTGATAATTTGTATGTGTACATATATGTGCCTGTGTGAGATTATGAATACCACATGTGTGTGGGTGCAGGAAGAGGTCAGAAAAGGGTGCCCAATCCCCTGGAACTGTAGTTAACAGCTGGTTATGAGCTACATAATGTGTCTGAATCTGAACCTGGCTCCAAAAATTGAGCAATTGGCACATTTTTCTGGCGCCAAAATTAGCCAGTTTAATTCAGAGTAATATTTTCAGTGGTAAGAAAACATTTGTGATATTACTGTGCACTCATAATCCTAGTTTTATTAGGTTAACTAACCAATGAATGCCAGTTGGCATGGTTATACATTGAGATTGAATAAGCAGCTGAGTCTAGAGTTGAATTAAAGATTCTAAACACTGTTTGAATGCTATGTGAGATGAGTTACGCTACAGTTTAGATGAGTAATGTCCTCCACAGGCTCATGTACTTGAAAAGTTGTTCCCCAGTTGGTGGCACTGTTTGAGGAGGTCATGAAACCTCTAGAAGGTGAAGACTTGCTGAAGGAAGTACATCACTGGGGCTGGGCTCTGAGAGTTTATAGCTTGTCCCTCCCTGCTTCCTGTGTAAGGATAAAATGTAATCAGTCTTCTTTCTGGCTGGCAGGCCAGCTTTATGCTCCTGTGGCCTTGTCTTCTCTGCCATGATGAACTGTATACCTTCTGGAGCTATCAAAATAAATCTTTTCTTCCTTTACTTTCATTTTGACAGTATTTTATCTCAGCATCAGTAATACAGGATGATATCAGAGAAAGACCTCTGAATACACTTGGAGTTTCAGGTCAGAGTACTTACCAACTAAAATTACAGGAGTTAATTAAAAGCTGAGGAGTAATTGGAGAGATATTGCATAGTCCTAGTAGAGAATAAACAGCATGTGGGTGATGCAAGGATTCTATAAGAATTTCCTAGGCAAGTCAGTATATTGATGAGTATCTCCTTCATTTGAAAGGCAGACAGGCATGTGGATATGTGCTGTGTCTTCTATCCTAAGGATTTGCCTGTAGTTCTGATATTTCTTACAAAATTAACTCAAAGATCCTAAAGGAACATTCCATATTTAAAATAACAGACACTCTGACCTAAGTGACCACGCAATGCTTTAGTAGTTTCCTGTCTGTTCCCAAGATAAAATATTCTGACAAACAGCTATTCATGCAGGAAAGGATTTATTTGATCCCCATTTCCAAGTTACAAACACTTTTGTGGAGAGGTAAAGGCAGGAGTTTAATTCATCACATTCACAACAAGAACAAAGAGAGAATAAATGCATCTTTGGTTGATTGTTACCTGCTAACTTTCTTCATTCTTACAAAGTTTAGGGCTTAATCTCGGGAATGATAGTGCCCACAGTAGGATGAATCAATTAACAATCAAGAAAACCTTCCACAACCATGCTCAAAGGTCAACTTGATCAGAAGAATAACTAATTTGATACTCTCTTCCCAGATGATTCTAGATTTTAGCAAGTTGATATTTAAGACAATATCTTACAAATGGACAGCCTTCTTAACCTCATGTTTGGTGTGTGTCATTGAGTAATCAGTAATTGATATTGATGATAGTCACCTGCCTTAGAGAAGAAACATTAGAAAACATGAAAAGATCCCTAAATATACATCTGCTCAAAGTGAGGTGGTTTACAAACTTTATCTCAAGCCCTGTGGGTCCTCAGTATGGCAGGATGGTGAGATATTGGAAGTTGGAACACATGCTGTATTTTGGTATGGCATTCACACTTTAAAAAAGATTTATTTATTTGTGTGTGTGTGTGTGTGTGTGTGTGTGTGTGTGTGTGTGTGCATGCCCAGGGAGGCCAGCCGCATTCTACATACAGGTGCTGTTTGTAGATCAGTCTTCTTCCTGGCTGTCAGGCCAGCTTTATGCTCCTGTGGCCATGTCTTCTCTGCCACGATGAGCTCCCCTGTAGCTGTAGTTGCTGGTGGTTGTAAACAATCCCCGTATGGGTTCTGAGAACTTAACTCAGGTCTTCTTGAAAGAGCAGTGTGAACTCTTCCCTGTTTGGCCATCTCCAGTCCTATGTATCGTTTTGTGACACTAAATAAAGCTGGCTCTTTCGAATGTTGTGAGTTTGATTGATCTTCTGAAATCCAGGTCACTGCTGCTGTTTAACTGAGAGCTCAGACGGCCATGGTTCTTTGGGACTGGGAATTGGCAATTAAAATAATTTTATTCTGTGCAGTATCAATGACCTTTTGTGGAAAGCCCTTGTCAGTTGTATTTGCATTCATCTTGATTTGCCTGCAGCGTTTCACACCATCCTCCTGCCTTGGGTCTCCTTAAAGTCTGTGTTATGATTCTTGTTCATCTTGTATAAACATAACCCCATTGCTGATGAAAACATTCCTTCTCTTAATTTTAGGTGTTCATTCAGATACTATCATCAGTGCCATTCTGTTTATTGGTCGTTTTGGGCACATGGCCCAGTTGCAATTCTTGTATTAGTTTTCTAGTGCTGTGTAACAAATTATCATAAACCTCAAAACTTAAAGCAACAGGTTTTTATTATCAGGTTCCACAAGTCAGGAATCTGGGCTTGATATAATTGGGTACTCTGCTCAAGGTCCCAAAAGGTTGAGATCAAATTGCTACCCAGGGCTATGGTCTCCTCCGAGTCTTTGCCCTTTTTCAAACTCTCTTGGGTTGTTGATGAAATTAGTTTTCTTGTGGCTATATAACTCCTGGCACTTCAAAGCCAGCAAGGAAGAGAAAGAGGGTGAACCCTGCTGTCTTGGTTGTTTTCATCCCTAATCACTATTTATTTTATGAGTTTGTGATGTTGGGAATGGAGCCCAGGCCGTCATTCATGTCAGTTATGAGGTTATCTACTGAAGATACCCACATTACTCTTGGCCCTTCTATCTGTTTCAAGTTGTGTGTGTGTGTGTGTGTGTGTGTGTGTGTGTGTGTGTGTGTCCATGTGTTCATGTGTGTGCCTGCGTGTGTGTGAGGGTGCATGTGTGTGCATCAGTGTGTAGAAGCCAGAGGTCAACATAAAATATACTTATCAATTGTTACCTCCCTTGTTTGTTTGAATTTATTTCTCAATTTTGTAAATATATGCAATGTACTCTGATAATATTCCTCTCCCATTATTCTTTCTTATTTTCCTAAATTGCACCAATCACCCTTTTCTTCATCCAAAGTTCCCCTACTTCCATGTATTAATGTTAGTGTGACTCACTGTATTTAATTGGAGCTGCTGCATAAGCACGTGTGTTAGTTACTAAAGCAAATGCAACTTGTCAATGGCTACATCACTGAGGAAATGATTTCAGCAAATATTAGCTTCCTATAATGATCAAGGAAGAGTTGTGCCTCATGACGATCTCCTCCATCCTTGATGGCATGTTAATAGGCCCAGACTTGGGCTGTAACCACAGTGTTAGTTCATGGATGCAAAAGGAGCATCCTGTCTGGAAGAGAGCATTTCCCAGTACTCCTTCACAGCCTCTGGCTCTTACATTCTTTTTGCCCTTCTTCTTGAGCCTTGGAAGAATTAATATAGATGTCCTTTTGTCCTATTTGTTAGACACTCACTAGTTCTAATCACATTGACACAATATGAACTTGTGAATTAATCTACTCACACTGGGGGGAAAAAGAAGCTTCTTTAACCAAGGCTGAGCACAAGCAGCACTAACTTAGGCAACTTATTGTGCAAACATGAATATTTAGAGGGAAGTTTAACAACATTTCCATTTATCAAGATACCAATAGCTTATTTTTATAACATGATTTCTCACTGAATCCAGAACTCACTGATTCCAGTAGACTGGCTGGCCCGCAAGCCCTGGGGATCATTTTTCATCTGTCTTCCTAAAGTTGGATTACAAATATTTATTGCCAAAACCAGTTTGTTCTGTAGCTACTAAGACTCAAATGTAGGTCCTCATGTATTTATGACAAGCACTTTACTGATTAATTTATCTTCCTAACCATCTGTATCTTTTTAAAATGTCCCAATTGAGTCAGATCCACATAGAATAATCTTCCTTTGGGTTCACCTGATTGGGATATTAATTAAGTCTGAAAAATTTGTTAGTCTTCTGCATAATTTTAGTAGTTAGAAATACATTATGATCTATGAATACACTAAAAAACTAACAGATTATGTGGCTTTATTTAATGTATAGATTTCATGATATATGCACAATATCTCAATAAAACTATTTGAAAATTAAAATCTAGAGATAGGAGAAGAAATACACAAGCTAGAGATATAGCTACATTCAAAGAGAGTGAGACCCATAGGAGAGGGAAAAACAGGTTATTGTAAAATTTTATCTTCTACAACATGAATAATATTTTCTGTGTTGAAGAAATCTCCAAATCTTGCATCTCTACTGAGTTTAAAATTGACAATTCCAAATCTAAATAAAATACTCCCAAAGAGAGCTCTTGTTACCAGAATCTTTTAAATTTCTTTGGAAGTGCTTGTATAAAAATAACAACAACAAAAAACATACACAAAATTAAAAATGCATTACAATAAGATCCAACTGCAAAAATAGCAATAATAATATCAATGAAGTAATTCAGGAAACATGCCCACTAAGTTAAAAGCAGTTAAGAGTGGTCTCATGAATGTGAATACTGATGTGTTTTTGATTTTACAGAATCAGGAAATCTGCCTGAATCTGCTTTGCTCATCCTCTGCACCAGCACTGGTGATGACATAAGAACTTAGTTCTTAAAATATTGTCTTGCTTTTGATGTGGCAAATATGTATTGGTTTCAACCTTTATTCTTTAAAATGGGCTGCTTTCAAAGCAACTGTGCATAAGTGAAATTCTTCCAGGGAGGCTACCTAGAAAACAGGACCCTAAGAAAGACACACAGGGATTGCCCGATGGCAGAGAAATGGATGAGATCTACAGGAACAACCTGGGCATGAGTGGGGGTAATGAAGGGCAAGGTTCGGGAGAATGAGTGCTTAGGGGAGCAGAAAATCCTAGCTGGATCAAGAACAGAGAGGGAGAACAAGAAATAAGAGACCATGATAAATGAAGACCACATGAGAATAGGAAGAAGCAAAGTGCTAGAGAGTTCCCCAGAAATCCACCAAGATACCTCCACAATAGACTACTGGCAATGGGTGAGAGAAAGCCCAAACTGACCTACTCTGGTGATAGGATGGCCAAACACCCTAATTGTCCTGCTAGAAATCTCATCCAATGACTGAGGGAACCAGATGCAGAGATCCACAGCCAGGCCCCAGATGGAGCTCCAGGAGTACAATTGGCAAGAAAAAGGAGGGTTTGTATGAGAGAGAATTGTTGAGAATAAGGTTGGAAAAAGCACAGGGACAAATAGCCAATAGGAATGGAAACACATGAACTATGAACCAATATCTGAGGAGCCCCCAACTGGATCAGGCCCTCTGGATACAGTTGATTAGCTTGAACTGTTTGGGAGACCCCGAGGCACTGGGACCGGGATCTGTCTTCAGTGAATGAGCTGGTTGTTTGGAACTTGGGGCCTATGCAGGGACACTTGGCTCAGCCTGGGAGGAGGGGACTGGACCTGCCTGGACTGAATCTACCAGGTTGAATTGAATCTCCAGGAGAGTCTTTGCCCTGGAGGAGATGGGAAATGGAAGGTGGGCGGTGGGAAACGGGGCGGGGGGGGGGGGCAGGAGAGGGGAGGACAAGGGAATCCGTGGCTGATATGTAAAATTAAATTAAATTATAAAATAAAATGTTTCTAAAAGGAAAAAAAGAATGGAAAAAACAATCCTAATAGCTGTGCAGATTGGAGCTGGTGGTCAGCACTAACAAACAAGGCATTTATGTGGTGGGGAAAGAAACTAAAGCCTAAATCTGCCTAGATAAACACAAGTTAGACCCCATAAACTAGCCTGGCTATATGCCCTTAACATTGCTTTGGGGCTTCAGGTCTAGAAAGAGGATGATTTTAGCAATATCCAGCATCCTCTCCAAATATAATGAGCAAATGGACAACCTTAAGGGTATGTGTCTGGTTCTACCATATCACAGGAAAGAGGATATACCATTCTTGAGATTTAAGGGAATGGGCACATCCTAGAGAACGTTCCACAAAAAGCACAAGCTACTTGATTTCCTCACACACAAATAGCAAGACATATTTTATGCATGATTGTCTTAGTTTTCTTTCTGATGTTGTTATAAAAATCAAAAGCAACATTGAGGAAGAAAGTGTTTATTCAGGTTACAGTTTCAGATTACAATCCCTCATTGCAGGAAAACAAGGCAAGATCATGAAGCAGCCAATCATACCCAGTTAGAAGCAGAGAGTGAAGGGATCCATGCATGCTTTCTCTTGCTCAGGTCCCTCTTTGAACTTACACAGGCCAGGATCCATTGCCTAGGGAATGGTGCTGCTCACAGTTAGCTGGATCTTTCAACATCAATTAAGATTGCTCATTAAGGCAGTCTGCCACTAGCATGCTCCTAAACCAACCTGATCTAGATAGTCCTTTATTGAGACTCTCTTCTCTGGTGATTCTACACTCTGTCAAGATTACAAAACTAAGCATCACAATGATCTCCTAAAGAAAGCTGTAACTTAGTCTCATGTGAACCATGGAACTTCTTCATCTTGTACTCATCCTGCTGTAACTTTGTCTATGTAGTTATCTTTGCAAATAGGACAACTAATTAAACAATTTGGAGCTTATGAAAATCCCCATTCCATTTGATTTCAGTACATAATAGATTCTTTTTTTAAAAAAAATGTTTTCATTTCCCTTACTGTCTTGCACTAGCACCCTATGCATACAAAGGGATTGATCTTATAACTCAGATGCCTCTTTATTCACCCTCATTTCCGTCATCATAAGTGGTATTACTCTTCCTAGTTACTTTAAAGATTGTAGCATGAAACATTACAACCTTCTTTAGCCCCATTTCACTTACTTGATTACTTTTATAATTACCTTTACAAACCATCATAAATCCAATTATTTCTTCCTTCTATGTACTTGGATCACCCATAAACATGTGTTCAGTCTGTCATAGTCTTAGTATCATGCCATTTAGAGGCAATACATCCTCTTTACACTTAATTCATTTCTGGAAAAATACTCCAAACTTATTAACCCATTTATTTACAGAATTGCTTATTTAAAAATACTTGACTTATGAGTGTTAATATAATTATATTCTTTTAAGGTATGTTTTGCTATATATGAATTTAATATATGTAATTATAAACTGCAGAACAGGTTTGCTTATTAATATTTTTAGTAAATAACTTATTTCTAAAATCTATGGTTGGCCTGTGGATATAGTACATTGAAAGAATACTGGCTTAGCAAAAATGAAGTCTTAGTTCAATCAACCAGTATTTCAATAAAATAAATGAAAGAAAACACGGTATCCACCAATATACAATAAATCATTTCATTGCTTCTTATTGCATCAAAGATGATCTGTGCTGGCTCTTGCTTATTTTCCTTTCCCATTTCCCTGACAATAGACACTGTTATTGTTTCTCTATCCTGGAAAGCACAGATATCTTTCTACAAGACCTCACAATGTACAGAAAAGAGTCATATGTACACACATATAGTATCATATATTGAGATCATAATAAGTTCATTTTGCAGACTATTATAAGTGTAGAAATAAAGAGCAAAAATTTCCCCAGATTCTCAGTGCCTTATAGTTTAAGCCTTAGCACACACAGTTTCTCAGCAGCATGGCCAGTGTTGCAGAGAAGCTTACCTGTAATGCTCTATACATTCATAAAATGAGTAACAGCCAAGAGTTGTAGTATCTCATTAGAGAGGCAGAGTTCTGGCCTATAGTTTTATCATATTGTTCTGCCTTGTTACTCAAACACAGTGAACCTGGTAAAAATAAGACTATCAGGCTTGGGTGAGAATTTCTCCAGTATATATGGCCAGGTTCAAGTGTGGTTCTAGTGCAGCTGTGTGTGCAGGTATATGTTAGTTGGGATACAGGGTTTTTTTTTTTTTTAATGAATTTTATAGTTTTTTTTTCTTTTTTTTTTTGTGTGTGTGTTTGTATGCAGACATGTGTGAGGATATTTGAAGACAAGAGAAGAAGAAGGAACTAGATTTCCTGGAGCATGGGTTACAGGTGTTTGGGAGCTGTCCAATGTGGGTGCTGGAAACTGAACTCAAGCTCTCTTAAGGGTAGCAAGTGCTACTAATCACTGGACATTGATTTTTTTCTTTTAGCCAGTGTTCTCACTGTCATGAAATTGTAGGTTTTCAGAGATTCTTGTTCTCCCATTTGTAGAAGTTGAGCACAATTCTCCCTTTCTTTGGAGCATAGTGTCATGCCATTCAGACATGGCAAGGGCACTTCTCAGTCTCTATACTTCACCGTATTATTGGGGGAGATAGAGTGCAGCCATCACAAAGTCTTTAGGAGTTTTGGTTGCTTCTTGGCATTCTCTGATGAGTAGCATCAAAACCAGTTGAAAATGGGTTTGAATGGAAACTGTCTGGAACCAACCTAGATTGACTGAATCTGAACCACCCAGGTGACTAGAAACAGTGAACTGAAGGCAATAAGCTATGTTCCAAGTTTGTCTAAACTTGGAAAAGATGGTGGAAGTGGGAGAAATTCTGAAAAGAATTGCTTCAAATTAGGTTGCTCTGTAGCTAATATTGGTATTTAAGATGATTAAAGTTAGTTACAGTCCAGCACTCAGGAGGCAGATGCAGGCAGATCTCTGTGAGTTCAAGGCCCGCCTGGGCTACCAGGTGAGTTCCAGGAAAGGCACAAAGCTACACAGAGAAACCCTGTCTTGAAAAACCAAAACAAACAAACAAAAAACCCCAAACCCAAAAAACAAAACAAAGTTAGTTACAGTCCTACACACAAATAAGGTTTTATTCAAACCACATCCCTCTGCAGCAAGTTTAATATCATGAGTCTGTTTCCCTGAGTTGCAGCAATTCCAGCTCAGCTTCCTTCTTGTCCATCTCTTTTGTCTCATTCTTATTTCCATAAAATATCATAGAGAATTAGAAAGTATTTTGTGATTAATTTATATTAGGATTATGGATTTGGAACCACAGCCCTTCAGTTATAGAAAGAGAGACTCTGTCACTATAGGGAGGAGGTTTGAATACCCATGCATTCAGACTTCATTCATTTTTTCCACAAATTCTGGTAACTAAGAACACACGTAATTCTAGACCTGGATCTCAAGGGAGATAAAGGTATTAGAAAGTGATCCTTGAGCATCAAATGCAAAGTGATAAACACTGTGGAGGAGGCTGCTCAGGGAGAAAGAAGAGAAAGCAGAAAGATATAAAGAGTGAGTCTAGAGGAGGGTCAGAATCAGACTGAGAAGAAACATCTCATTAAAAACTTACATCCTCTGGATTATTAAAGAGATCTCTCTAGTAAAAGACAAATCACAATGATGAATGATTCACTTCCTAGGAGAATGTTGATATTTTCAAACTGTGGTTCCTGGGTCAACCTTACCAGCATATATGGGAGCTTGTTAGAGATATGAAGTTTTTCTCTAGCCTACTGAATCAGAAATCTGAGAATGAGGTCCAAAAATTGGGCTTTTAACAAGCTCTCCAGGTAACTCTGGTGTATAGCTAAGCCTGAGAATTTCTGCTACAACAATTTCCAACCCCCTGGTCAACAGAGGCAATCCATGGGGATTTCCATGCCCTGTGCTAGTGTGCTGTTTGGAGAGGATAGGAAACATTTTTTCTTCACAAAAATAGTGAATATTTTGCTAAATTTCCCCCCATTTATTATTTGAGGAGGCAAGTAACAACCTCAAGTCAGGTTTCTGTCAGGTTGAAACTGGGGAATATTTGTCAATATTACCAATCAGAGTTCCAGGATGGCCTTCAAATATAAGAAGAACTCCTTAATGAGCTGGTGAGCTGGCTCAGCGTGTAAGTGTGCTTTCTGCCAAGCCTAGCAACCCAAGTTAGAGACCCAGCCTCTTCCACACACACAGTTGAAGGAAAGAACTAACCCCCTCAAGCCATATTCTGACTTGTGTAGTGGTGCTGTAGAATGTCTGTGTGCACACACACAGAGACACACAAAATATGTAAGTAAATAAATACTAAGGCGAACTTCAATGCCTGATGAGTTGTTTCAAATGTGTTCTTATTTTATTTCTGTTTTTACATCCCAATCAAAGTTTTCCCTCCCTCCCCTCATCCCAGCACTCCTTCCATCCACTCCTCATCCACTGTTTCTTTTCAGATACAGTCAGGCCCCCTGTGGCTATCAGCCAGCCATGCTATATCAACTTGAAATGAGATGAGGCTCCTCCTCTTCTATTAAAGCTAGATGAGGCAATGTGGAAGGAGGAATGGTTCCTAAAAGTGGGCCACACAGTTAGAGACACCCCTTGCTCTCACTGTTAGGAGTCTCACAGGAAGACCAACTTACACAACTGTAACATATATGAGGAGGGCCTAGGTCAGTCCCACACAGGCTTCCTGGTTTTCAGTTCAGTCTCTGTGAGCTGGGATGAGTCCAGGTTGGTTGGTTCTGTGGGTTTTCTTGTGGTGTCCTTGATACCACTGGGTTCTGTAATCCTTCTGCACCCTCTTCTGCAGGATTCTCTGAGCTCTGCCTAGTGTTTGGCTGTGGGTTTCTGTATCTGTTTCCATCAGTTGCTGGGTGGACCCTCTTTGATGTCTGCTGGGCTAGGCATCAAATCTATGAGTATAGCAGAATATCATTAGGAATCATTTCATTGACATTTTTGTCATTCATGTTTAGTTCTAGGTTGCTGGAGTATCCCACCTCTGGGTGTTGGCCCTCAGGGGTGAGATCCTTTATAGGATATGGACCTCTAGCTGTGCTGGTTATTAGTTGGTCATTCCCACAACTTCTGAGTCATCTTTACTCCAGCACACCTTTTAGGCAGGACAAATTGTAGAACAGTTATTTAGCTGGGTTAGTGTCCCAATCCCTCCCCTGGAAGTCTTGCCTGGCTATAGGAGATGACCAGTTCAGGTTCCCTATCCCCTATTGCTAGGAGTCTTAGCTAGGTTCACCCTCATAGATTCCTAGGAGTTTCCTTTACTCTAGTGTTCTGGCTTATCCCAGAAATGCCCCCAGATTCCAGTTGTCTTTCCCCCTCTATCTTCCGCCAACCTGATCCAGTGTCCATTCCCCCTTCCTGACCCCTTCCCCCGTCCACTGGCAAAGTCCATTCTACTTTCCTTTAACAAGTGAGATTCATGCACGCTCCTGTCCTTGAGCCCTCCTTGATACTTAGCTTTTCTGTGTCTGTGGGTTGTAGCATGGTTCTCCTTTACTTTATGGTTAATATTCGCTTATAAGTAAGTCCATACCATGTTTGTCTTTCTTAGTCTTTGTTACCTCACTCAGGATGATCTCTTCTAGTTCTGTTGGTTTACCAGCAAATTTCCTGATGTCATTGTTTTTAACAGCTGAATAATACTCCATTGTTGAAATGAATCCTGCTTTTTTTATCCATTCTTCAGTTGAGGGAAACCATATAGGTGGTTTCCAGTTTCTGGCTATTATGAATAAAACTGTGGTCAGGATGTAAAACAAATGAAAAACATAATTAATAATAATAATAATTAATAATAATAATTGCTATGGATGAATAAAAACATCTTTCATCCAGGAGAGTTCTTGCCTACCATGCACCAAGCCCTGGGTTCAATCCCCAGCACCACATAAGCAGACACGGTGGCACATATTTAAAACTCCAGCACTTGGGAGATGGAAGTAGAAAGATCAGATGTTCAAGGTCATTCTTAGCTACATAAAGAATGTAGCCTGGGTACATTAGACCCTCTTCTTACATGTAGTCATTAGACCCTCTACTAAAAGACAGTGGGGAGGGCAGGGCCTAGCATACCCTGGGGGGGGGGTATGCTCCCAATGTCCTAACTTCCTTCTTTTCATCTCCACTTCCTACAGCAAACAAAGCAGATAAGGTTGTTATTCGTGTAATCGTATAGAAGCCTGTCAGGTATGCATTATAACCTCAACTTTACAGAGGAGAAACCTGACGATGAGGCAGATTCCATACTATTCCAATCACTAGGGTCATCTAGATAGTAAGTAGTATAGAGTAAGGATTCAAATTAATTACTGCCTTAGATCAAAACCTCTCTAATGTACTATTAGAGAAATCCACCAGGGTCTGGAGTCACGAGAATATTATGATTCTCCATTTCCTATTTTTCTAGAATATGTCATTTGCAACCTATATATTAAAGCTCTTCACAACATCTTATCAGAGCTCCCAAAAGAACATATTTATAAAACCTCAGCTAGTGACACTTCAACCTTTCCTGAGTTGATGGAATTTTTCCTCTTGATACCTCTTAATATTATTTATCACATCACTGGAACTAGGAAATGGACTCCAATCTGGAAGTACCAGCCTTCCTATTCCTGGGTTCCTTTGGAATATAAATAGGCAAGTTAAGAACAGATTTGGATTCTGAGAGGGTGCTAAGGCAGTATTGGAAAAAAATCTCTTCTATGAATCACTTCTGGCATTTGAAATTAAAAATTTAATAGTATCCCTAGAGAGGGAGGCCTTGGAAAAGATGAGTTAGAAAAACTCATATAGCACATCATGCAGCATTCTGATGGTCCTATTCAACGTTCTGTAGTTTGGAAGTTACTAAAGGTAACCACTTTAATGGACAATTTTAAGCTTATACTAGATAGGACAGTGATTTCCATAATGTTGTATCAGTCTTTAGAAATGCTAGTCACCACTGTCAACATTCTTACATTTTTCATGCAAATATTAAAAAAGAATAGATTTGGATTTTTGTGCACCAACACATTCATGCATGACCTCTACTGATTCTTGGCCTCTTTCAGTAGCCTGATGTAATTTACTGAAGATGCGATCCTGTCTACTTCCCACTTGGGCTGAAGTATGAGTCTTGGGGAACCATTAAAAAAGCCTGAGGGTCTTGCTCAGAGTTCTGTGTTTTTTTTAGGTGGCCTGTAGACTTAGCTGGTCACTTTGGGACCAAGAGGGGAGGAGATATACACTGATTAGTTTTCTCATTGCTGTGACAAAGTACTAGAGTGATGCAATTTAAGAAAAGAAGGGTCTATTTGGGCTCGTGGTTTAAGGTCTAATTTATTAAAGCAGGAAGGCATGTCAGCAGAAGTGTGAAGCAGTTGCTCACATTGTGTCCACAGTCTAAAGCAGAGAGAGCCGAAAGCTGGTACTCAGCTCACTTCTCCTTTTTTGTTCCTCTTGGGTGAAAAGTCCATGAAATGATGCACATGACTACACTCAGGATGAGTCTTCCCATCCCACTTCACTCAGTCATAAAACTCCTTCACTCACATGCCCGGAGGTTCGTCTCCTAGGTGATTCTAGATCCTGTCAAGTTGGCCACTGAAATTAACCATTACAGGTTAAACTGCGTTTCAGATGCTATCATAGTGCAGGGCAGAAAGATGCCAGTGAGTAAAGTCATAGATGGTCTATCAATCTGTGCATGCCAGAGAGGGCTGATGTTTTCTTAGGCCCGGGTATGAACTGTCAAACCTCTGGGTTTGTATTAAAAACCAATGCCATCTCACACCTTCAGGCACAAAGCAGTAATTTTTCCTTTTTACATGATGTATTTTTGATTGTTCAACTTCTGCCACTTGATTGCTAATCCATCAACAACAATTTATGACTAAAGTGGGCTTTATTGAGGTGATTCCACTCTTAGAAAGTCGAATCATTTAGCCTGGCAAAGTTCACCACTGATGCCTCAATCAGACTCACCAGCTGTGCTGTGGTTTGAGGTCCAGGAGCAGCTCTCTGCCTGAGGCTCTGCTGCAGGTCACAGTAAGTGAAGCTATGAGGATGCCCAGTGATTGGCAGAGAGCAGTGAAGGAAAACGGAACTAAATAGAACAATAAATAGAAACTAAAATTTTGCCCAGAATCACTCCTGTGTACATGTGTTTTGTCAACTTGACACCAATTGAGTCACCGGGGAAGAGGGAACACTAGTTAAGAGATTGTCCCTCCAGGTGGGACTGTGGGCAAGTCCATGGAACCATTTCTTGATTAGTGCTTGAACTGGTAGTGTCCATCCCACAGTGGATGGTGCCATTGTTGGATAGGTGATCCTGGATTGTCTAAAAAAAGCAGGCTGAGCAATTCTTAGGAGCAAGTCAGTAAGCATTGTTCTTTCAAGGCCTTTGCTTCAATTCCTGCCTCCAGGTTCCTGTCTTGAGCTGTTGCCCTGCCTTTCCTCCATCATGCACAACAATGTGAAAGTGTAGGAAATATAAACCAAGTAAATCCTTCTTTTTTCTCCCCCAAACTCCCTTTTGATTAGTGTTTTATCATAGCAACAAAGAAGCCAATGAAAAACAGTACATATCTATGCCTATGAAAAAGAGAAAAATACCTTTTCCTATGAGCTTCTGGTTGGTGAGAGGATGTGAATGCTGGACCCCAAGGTGACTGTGTGTATTCTTGCATTAGAGACCTCAATGGGAAGTGGCAGTCAGATAATAGGATTCCTGTCAGCAGTTGAACCAAAGGGCTCAGGTCAGTGGTTCCATTTCATTAGAACTGGAGCCAGGAAGAACTGAATGACCCAGGGCAGAGAAGGCAGGTAGCGCCTGTGAGTCTAGGCAGCGCCTGTGAGTCTGTACAGCCTTGAAGGGTTGTATAGAAATCAGGAGACTTAAGCAGATCCTGCAGGGAGCAGGGCTTTAGGGTCATTCAAACTTATCTTTCATATAAAACTATTTGTCTTTGATGAATATCTGTGGGGACCCAGGGGTGTCAGCTGAATTCCATTAGGGGAGGCAACTTCTATGATATGTCCTGCCAACTGCCCTGGCAGGATGCAGCATTAGAAAGAGATGTGCAGCCCCTCCCTTTAGCTGTCAGACTATTGAAACTTGAAAGCCCAAAGAATTAAATTTTCCCCAGGAATCTCATGCTGGGAGAAGAGAAAAGTTGAAGCCCTGGTTCCAGACAGAGGAGAAGCTTAAGTCCCAGGAAGAGGTTTCACACAGTTCAGATAAGTTTTCTGACCACCTTGCAGGACAGACTGGAACAAAACCAGTAAGGGATCTATGGCAAGCAGGACCACACCTGACCAGGACTGACTAGTTATGCATGCCTTCTACCCTCTGATTTCAAGGTTCAATTTGGACATTGGGGAATGTCTTTTTGGATAAGAATTTTTTTGTAAAAGTCATTAATGCCCTAGAGGGACATATGGTCTGGTGTTCTGAAAATAATTCAAGTCTGTGAGGCTAAGGAGGGTTCCCTCTTAGGGGTTTAAGACAGAGGGGAGAGGTCCCATGCCATACAATGGGAGAGTGGTTATCAGTATGAGCTTGTAGTCAGGTTGTCTCTGATTCTCAGGGCGATTTCTGTATTTTTCTTAATAGGTGTCCTTTGTATGGAATGTGCCATGTGCAGCCTCTGATAGCTTAAGGTGTTTGGCAAACTTCCTTTGGTGGAGTGAGGATTACAGATTCATAACTAGTCTCAAGAGGGTACCTTCCTCTCTCTTCACAACAGCTGTGAAGAGAGAGGAAGAAGAGAGAGAAAGAAAGAAAGAAAGAAAGAAAGAAAGAAAGAAAGAAAGAAAGAAAGAAAGAGAGAGAGAAAGAAAGAGAGAGAGAAAGAAAGAAAGAGAGCCTTAGGCTGGCATGGCCAAGTATATTATAAAGTTAATGTCAGTTCCCCAAAGATACTCTTTGGGAGTGGCCATTGGAACATTCTTTGTTCTTTATCCCAATGAAGCCTACTGAATGAAACTCCGGTCCCTCCTTTCCCTGCTTTTACTGTTTCCTTTCTCATCAAGTGGCATTTTGGCCTGGGTGACCAAGACTAATTTGTCGAGGCTGTCAGGGCCTAGGCTTTCTTTGACTCTAAAGCCTCCAGTAAGATCCTGGGCCCTACTCTTTATCTGCTGCACATGGGAGGAGAAGCAGAGCCTAGAAGAGCAGTTTTCCTTTCTGCAGTGGGTACCTTTACCTCATTGTCACTGATGTGCATATTTTAATGACTGGAGAAACTTACTCCAATTAAACAAGCTTTCTGCAAAGTGTCACATGGTAAATAGATGAGGCTTTGTGATCTTTTGTCTTTTTCTCACTATACAGGTTTTATGTGTAGTGTAAGAGAAGCTACGAGTAATAGAAACATGACTATATGTTCTAATGGTACTTCATCCCCAGAAATCCACAAAGATACCTCCACAATAGACTACTGGCAATGGGTGAGAGAAAGTCCAAACTGGCCTACTCTGGTGATAGGCTGGTCAAACACCCTAACTGTTGTGCTAGAAATCTCATCCAATGACTGTTGCAAAGATCCACGGCCAGGCCCCAAGTGGAGCTCCAGGAGTCCAGTTGGCGACAAAGAGGAGGGTTGGTATGAGCAAGAATTGTTGAGACTAAGATTGGAAAAAAGCACAGGGACAAAGAGCCAATAGGAACGGAAACACATGAACTATAAAACAATAGCTGAGGAGCCCCCAACTGGATCAGGCCCTCTGGATAAGTGAGACAGTTGGTTAGCTTGAACCGTTTGGGAGGCATCCAGGCAGTGGGATTAGGACCTGTCCTCAGTGCATGAGCTGGCTGTTTGGAACCTGGGGCTTATGCAGGGACACTTAGCTCAGCCTGGGAGGAGGGAACTGGACCTACCTGGACTGAATCTACCAGGTTGAATTGAATCCCCAGAGGAGTCTTTGCCCTGGGGGAGATGGGAATGAGGGGGTGGGCTGGGGGGAAGGGGGAGAGCAGGAGGGTAGGACAAGGGAATCTATGGCTAATATGTAAAATTAAATTAAATTATAAAATAAAAAAATTGAAAAAAAAGACAAGATCTTACTATTAAAATAAAATAGCTGGTATTCTGAGTTTGGCTCCCAGGTCACAGTCTGCATGCCTCTGCTTTAAAAACTTGTTTTGCTTATCAAGCTTTTTTCTACTAGAAATCACAAAAGAGCAATATGCAAAAATAGATGGTGTTTTAGGACCTTGATGTACTACTTGGTGTCTAGTTTCATGAGTACATACCTTTGACTCGCCTGAGTAAGAATCAGGTAGTATTTGAGGAAGATTTATTTTACTGTTTGTCCAAATCTTGAGTAATTTTTTTTTCTGTAAGCTCTAGGTTCAGGATGATCCTTCCTAAGTTTTCTTCATGTCCTTACTCCACTCTTCCTCCTGTACTTTACATATAAACTCAAGACTAATGTTAAACTACCTGGAAGAAATGTATCAGGGTTTTCTGGTTAGTCTAACAAAAATATATCTAGAATTGAAAACCTTAACTATCTTGAAATTCCTCACTTATTGAAAGCGATTTGTTTGGGATAGTCCTATTTATATTCCTGGAGCTTTCACCTTTCAGAAGACCAAGGAACTTAGTGTACTGCTACATAGGATGACACTAAGCAAAATGCAGAGGAGATAGAACAGGTTAGAAATGAAAACCAACTACAATGTTTGTGGAAAATAATGGTATCATCTGGGATTCCCATTGTGTTCAAGAATATCTGAGTAGGGAGGGTCTAGTAAGCTGGAGAAGAAAGAAAACAAAATTCTCAAAAGGTAAAATATGAAATGGAAATTTGGAGGAAAAAACACAGTTTTTCCAAACTGTTGCTGTTGCTTACTAGAAAACGACCATTCTCAGACAAAGACTTGACACCTGATGGGATGATGACTAAACACTGAAAACAAGGCTGTAATTTTTTAATTCCCCAAGTAAACTTATCAGTGACCCCAAAAGTAATAAGGAAGAAGACAAAAAACAAAACAAAAAAAAGAGGTGGATCCTTTTCTCAGCCTGTGCCCACTTTCTACATTTGTAGCATATTGTGGTCTTTGGTGAGATCCCTTGATTTGAGGCTACTTGTTTAAATTACACTGTTTTGAGCGTCATTCTTAGACCACTTTTCTTCAATGTCAAGTTGGGAGGTAGACATCTCCAGTGCTAATTAGTCACTTAGTTAACCTTGCACATACACTGGAGTTTGAGAGTCACTGCTACTCCCAACCTGCTTGGCAAAAACTTCCCTCCATTGGTTTGTCAAGGGTTTGCTCACATACTTCCCAGAAAAGGGATGGTTAGTGATTGAATTGTCTCCCAGTCTGTTTCATGTATTGGAGCCATAATTTAAACTTTAATGTATTCTTGGAAGACTTTATTGAAGGTTAGATGAGGCTTCAATGGTGGGTATCTACTGAATTTGCACTAGCATCATTATGAGAAAGAAACAAAAAAGGATACCAAGAGACAAGTTTGCCACTATACAGAGGAGTATAAATAGAGTGAGAAAGGAGTCACCTAGGGGCAAAAAGATATGCCTCAGGAGAAATCGCCCTGCTGACAAATTGATCTCAGATACCAGGGCTATAAGAAAGAAATATCCCTTGCTTAAGCCATGTAATGGGCAGTGTTTCATTATGATAACACAAGCAAAAGAATATAGATGTGAAAAGATGTTGGTCTAGCCTTTGGAAAGATGAAGAAATACTAGAACCTAAGAGATACACAAATTCAGTGTGAAGTAAATATAGACAACAGAGAACTTGATTTTATAATAGTGGCTTTGACTCCTATTCACTGATGCAATTCATTTATTTTGAATGTCCAATTGAATGATGTTTTGGTGTCTATTTGCTGCTTCTCTCTATCTGCTACATGCTATTTATTCTTTCACTTCTGTTTGCTATCTACTTAATAAACTCACTGACTGAAAACTGAAAGCATGGCCATTGTAGAACATTCCCTGCACCATAAAGCACAAGTGGCAGATAGGGATGCCAACAGAAGCATGCATATTCCCATTACTCATGACTGTGGGATACACAAACAAAAGTAAGTATTGTTTCTTTTCCACATAAGACACTATGATTAGATACCATACAACCACAACCAATAACTACAGAATTTATGTAGAGACTTGTTCTGACTCTGGTACACAGTGTTGATTTGTCACTAAGGTAGCCACCATACCAAGCTACAGTGAGACACAGGCTATAAGGAAACTGTGAACTCATTATTGGATGAGAAAAGTCACATGTGCATGAAATAATAAAAGAAGGCCTGATAAAGGAGGAAGAATTGAAGCTACAATTTTAACAAAGAGAAGATAACTTACTTGATTTCTCTACTTAAGAAACAGAGATCTCAGCCGGGCGGTGGTGGCACACGCCTTTAATCTCAGCACTCGGGAGGCAGAGCCAGGTGGATCTCTGTGAGTTCGAGGCCAGCCTGGGCTACCAAGTGAGTTCCAGGAAAGGCGCAAAGCTACACAGAGAAACCCTGACTCGAAAAACAAAAAACAAAAAACAAAAACAAAAACAAAAAAAAAAACAGAGATCTCCTAAGTTTAGACCCTGATGTAAAGTGAATGGCATGAACAGTGGACAGGTCATGTGTCAGTGTGCTTAAGATCATGTATCCTATTTCTGATAAAGAGATGACATTCAATATAATTATCAGCTGGGCTCTGTTTTTGTGGCTTGTTTATTGCTATGCAAGCAATCAAGTTTTAAATAAAACATGGGAAGAGATATGCAAAGTGCTGCCAAAAGAAATAAATCAAATTAATTAGTTTCTAGGTACATCTCTCTTATACAAGCCTCCAGCAGGCTCTCTCTCCAGTCCCTGCCAATGTGAAGAATGACCAGTGACCAAGGTAATGCTGATACCCAGGGGGCAATGACAAACAGGTGTACTTCCAAGAGTTAAGACCAAATAAAAATGTTTTTCACTGAGGGTTTATAAAATTAAGCTTTTATGCATTTGAAAGAGTAGGTGCAGTTTCCTATGGTGTGTACACCGAAGCAATCATGAAAATAATTAGCCACTCTACATAACCATTATCATCAGCTGATGGTGTAATTGTATAGTCATAGAATGCATACCATTGATTATTACTTTTGAGTGGAAAATTTTTTTTCTTTTAATTAACTTCATTCAAAGTAAAAGAAAACTCAAAATAGCTGAGCCCATAATGTAGGGTTAGAAACATCTTAATCTATACCTACATTTTCTTTGTTGCTAAAATATTAACACAAGGCAACTCACTGACTTTGTGTAAGTTATGACTCTGGACTAAGATGGGCTTTGTCATTTTTTGTGTGTGGCACAGAATCACTTTGAGAGGAAACAAAACTTTCACTGAATAAATTTGTCTTCACTTATTCTCTTTTATACTGGAGATGACAAGAATTCTCCTTAAACAAAACATATACTAACTCAGCATACTTATTGTTGAATTTATAAAATGTGCCAAATTTGGCCTCTCTTTTGTCTTGTTTGTGTTTGAACATTGCTCAGGGCTGTGGATTCCCCCAGGGTTTCAATCTGTGACGTGCAGTGGCTCATTTGCATATTTCCAGCCTCATGAAAAAGTAAGGGCAAAAGGATCCAAGTGACTGATTTCCTACTTCTGTTATATTTGACATGACTTTGCTAAACAGCCCCTGTTTCAATCACTTTTGGGGTGTGTTTTCCTATTTATGTTAGTCATACATTGGAATAACATTGTTAATCAGTAGAAACCAGCTTCCAGCAAGTCAGATTTATACTTCAAATAAGTATACTTCAAATGCTGTCTTTATAGCATTTAAAAATAATTTTGTTTGTTTATTTAATTATTCATATGTGCATGTGCAAGATATGTGCATACAAAAGAGCACAAAGGGATGTCAAAGAACAACTTTCAGCAATCATTTCTCTCCTTGCACCATGAAGATCTCAGGGATCAAAAAGGTTATCATACTTGGCAAGAAGGGTCTTTCTTTCTTTCTTTCTTTCTTTCTTTCTTTCTTTCTTTCTTTCTTTCTTTCTTTCTCTCTCTCTCTCTCTCTCTCTCTCTCTTTCTTTCTTTCTCTCTCTCACTCTGTCTCTCTTTCCTTTCTCTCTTTCTTTCTTTTCTTTCTTTCTTTCTTTCTTTTTTTCTCTCTCTTTCTTTCTTTCTAGTACATACCTTTGTTTGTGTTCTTTTAATATCAATATGTTCTCTGAATTTTCTCTTTAGAATGTAGAAGTCTGGGAGCTGGAAAGATTGCTCAGAGGTTAAGATCATTGGTAGCTCTTCCGGAGGTCTTGAGTTCAATTTCCACTAACCCCCTAATTGACTCACAACCATTGACAGTGGGTTCTAATGCCCTCTTCTGGCATGCAGGGGTACATGCAGATAGAGCACCATATACGAAATAAATGAATAAATAAATCTTAACAAGCAAGCAAACAAACAAACAAAAAACCCCAAACAACAATAAATATTAAAGTTTTAAGAGGTCATGAGAATAAGTCAGTGGTAGGCTATGAAACCACTAGCCAGCATTGTCAAAAATAAATGTTTATAACCATGTTACGGTTATAATAGATTTTCAGTAATTCAATTACCTGAGGACTTTTCAAATAAGATTATTACTTTATTTCCTGATGTCCTGATAGACTTATGGTCATAGAACCTCAAAATGAGATTACACTTGGCTTATATCCAATATGGCTAGAACCAAGGTAGACAAATTTATGACTAAATGTGGGTGAGGTTTTCTTCAACAGGGAAAAATAGTCTTGGGATGAAGCCCAGAACAGTGGGTACTTTATAAAGTGGCCATGTGCTAATGGCTAGATTGAGGAAGAGGGATTCAATGATAGAAAGGAAAGAAATAAACAAAGGCTATGTTCTGCGATATAAAGGGCTTTCAATATCTTTCTTTGTTCTCATTGGATTTTCGTGGACACACAACAGCTGATCAATGTAAGGTGGCTGTCGGAAAAGAATAGTTGAATTCCATGAGCATACTTGGTATGTCATTCACTGAGCTTGCTCATAGTTACATCAATGTGACTGAAGGAAGATGTGTACATGAAACTGTGTTCCTGGGTTTGTATTTAACACTTTGTTCATATTTCTTGATTCTTAATGTAAGTATTTTTTGAAAGTAAAGAACTCTATTATAGTCAACAATGTTTTTTAGTAAATATCTCTGGTTATATTGATTTGGGGGAAGTTTTGTTTTCCTTGTGGCTAGATGAGATGACTAGTTATATCAATGAGTTGTAAACAGGGGTTTTTGAACTAATTTTAGGCTGGACCATTTATTGCTAGTTTAAGAACTTCTAGAAGTCTTTCCTCACTCTGGGATACTGACCAATATCAAATGAATACCGTATAAAGTTCCCAGTTCTTTAGACTTTATCTCAAGACTATTTTTCTGTACAGAAAAAAGTTCACCACAGTTAATTCTAATTCATCTGCTTTGCCACAGTCATATTGGATATAAGCCAAATTTAATCTTATTTTTGTTAGGGGATCACTTACACATAAATCTATAGAAAATCCATAGATAAAAGAACAATCAGTTAGGTTCCTGAGTGAGCAAGCCACCAGGCCCTCTCCATCATATAACAGATACAGAGAGTAAATGACAAGGAGGCATTTGCTCTTGTAAGCTACCAGGATCTTGAAGTGACTATTAAAACCATAAGTTAATTTATCTAGAACAATCATCTTCAATTATGTATTAAGATTTTACAATTATTGTTCCACTTCTAATTGCACAAGGACATCATTTCAATCTCCCTTCCAATAGAGCAAGACATACTCTCTGCTTCAAAATGGAGAATATGTGACTTTTATTACCACACTTTCCTCTTGTTCTATTAGGTCCTTATATTGCCTATTGCCTGCTCTCATTCCTGAGTTTGCACAGCTTTGCCATCATCTTTTGGTTCTCAATGAGTCTCTTATTTAGGATTACTATTGCTGTGACAAAACACCATGACCAAAGCAACTTGGCGAAGAAAGAGTTTATTTAGTTTATTCTTTATTATCACTGTTCATCATCAAAGGAAGTAAGGATAGGAATTTAAATATGGCAGGAACCTGGAGACAGGAGCTGATGTTGAGGTCATGGAGGAGTGCTCCTTACTGGCTTGCTCAGCCTGCTTTCTTATAGAACGCAGAACTACCAGCCCAGAAGTGGCCCCACCCATAATGTACTGGATCCTCCTACATCAATCACTAATTAAGAAAATGCCCTACACATATGCTTACAGAGCAATCTTTTGGAGACATTTTCTCAATTGAAAATCCCTCTCTGATGATTATAGCTTGTTTCAGGTTGACATAAAACTGACCAGAACTATGACAATGAAAAGAGTTTCTCTCTTTTCTATGACCAGAGCCTTCCTAGAAAGTCCAGTGTATTGTGAGTGCATAGTTGGCCTTTACAGTAGGCAGATTTGGATTACATCCCTTTTTGCCTGCACAGATTTTTGGAGTTCTGTTTTCTTTGGACAACGTTTCCAAATTTACCACTTACCAGCTGGTTTAGTTCCTGGGTAGAAAGTACCTCTAATTAGAGACACTAGTGCCAGTCAGTGTGCTAAAACAAGACCTACAGAAAGGAATATCTGTTGGACATGATATTTGGCCAATATAGCTGTTTCTGCAGGGCCCAAACCTAAAGCTCCTATCACCTTCTAAATGGTGCTCAGCTGTCACCTGGATCTGGACTATTTCTTCCTTCATGGTATTACCATATGGTAAAATATGACCCAGGATGAGTGAGAACCAAGTTAAGAATGTAGAATGTAGTTTCCCTGGTGAGCTGAAATTGAAATAGGAATTTTGAGAAAGAGTACCAACAGTGACTACTCCAAAACAAGATCAGGAGAGAGAGAAGAAAGAGTGTCAGGTCCTGAGAGCTCAGAAAAAGAAAGTGTAGTGCCCAAAATGGAAAACCTATACCACTTAGAGTATCCAAGACTAATGGCTGTCCTTACGGTGTAACCAAGGAATACAAGGCTAGGATGCTAGGAAGGGCCTCAAGTGTTAGACACTAATGTCTTTATGGTACTCAAGATGAAAGTATGGAGGATAAGTTCACATGGAAACCTAAAACAAGGTCACATAGAAAGCATTAGAGATGTGTTTCTCACCACAGTTTCTGTGTAGGCTAATGTTTCTCAAAGTAATGCCCATGGATAGATTGCTTTACTGTCAAAATGGACACAGGATGACCATAGGAATAGATAGATGCCCTGAATAATAATACCTAGACAATCAAGATGTCCCACATCAAGGAATCTGTTACAGGGGAAGTTAAAAGCAAAAAATAAGGACTCCAAGGGCTGGGGAGATTCCTTAGTTAGTGAAATACTTGTCTTACAAACATAAGGACCTAAGTTTGATCTCCAAAACCCATGTTAAAATACCTGATGGAGTAGTATGTATTTGTAATATCAGTGCTGGGGTGATGGAGTCAGGAGGACCCCTTGTACTTACTGGCCATGCAGTCTAGCCTAATTGTTGAGCATCAGGGCAGATGGTGACTCTGTCTAAAGGGAGATTGATATAATTTCTCAGGATGACACCTGAAGTTGTCTTCTGACCAACACACACACACACACACACACTCACACACACACACACACACACTTATACACACTCATATAAACAACACACACACGTACATACACACACAGAGGGGGAGTAAAAATAATAAATACATTTAAAAAAGAAACAGAGAAAGCAAACATGATTGAAATGCTATCTACATATATGATAAATGTTGCTTAACATTTTCTGTGATAGGAATTTAACTACTAAAGAATGTATTCAGCTAAGACTCAAGAAATCATTTGGTACCAGCATTTTCATTTTCTAAAACAATAAAGCCCCATTTTTTGAGGTGACTTGTAGGTGATTTGGGGCCACATTTCTGACACAAATACATCCATGTGAGCTCCTCTGTCCATCCCTCCAACAAATAATGAGCTTAGAGGTCATAGAAACAACATGGCTGCCCTTGAGATTGTCTAGGAATTTGATAAGGAAAAGAGTCAGAAAGGTGTTCTGAAAGGGCTAGTTTACCCAAATGTGCAGAGGCTGTGGAGCCAGCAAGGGAAGCAAACCCCCTTGCTGTCACATTTTGTTTTTGAAAGATACCAGGGTACATCATCTGAGTTGCTTTGAGTCCCTAGCATCCTAAGTGCCTCCTAATGCATCTATTGTTTCAAGTTTTTCCACTCTGTGGGTTGCAAATCTACTCCAACTCCCTCTCTTTTTATAACCTTTATTTCCCAGTGTTTGACATCCTCATCAGCTTGAATGCCTAAAATAACACACAATACTCTGAATGGAGCAAAAGGGAAAGGAAAAATATCACTCAAATTACCAGGGGGAGAAGATGAAAGCACTTTTCTTGTATAGGCAGAAATCAAAAAACAAGTTGTTCTGTTGTTGTTGTTTTATTTTATTTTATTTTTCTACCAGATGATTCAGTAGTTAGTTACAAGACTGGGGAAAGAAATGTTTAAGCTCGGAATGATGAAAGGCTTTTTAATTAAGGTGACATGAAAGATGGCTTTGCAATTTACTCTGATTGTTTTACTCTTTATTTTTTAAATCCTAAACTTTCTCGTCCTAACTTCAGTAAATTCTAGGGTGATTTCACTGCCTTTGCCTAGCTCAGTTCCTAAATGTCTGCCATTCATTTGGAGGCATCGCTATGAGAGTCATCCAATTTCTTATGCCCTTTCCTCTCTTTGCACCACAGTGATTGTGAATAGGCCTGGATAATAGCACTCACTTTCTTTGCTCCTATTTTCAAGATAACAGTTCTTCCTAACTGCTGTAAACAGCCTTGACATGCAAACACAAGACAGGCTATTTACTTCTATCTAGAAAGCTAGGCACCAAACCCTCTCCCACCACCACTCACCCAGTTTCAGCAACAGACTGGTGGAATTTGATGGAAATGAAATTGCATTCAAATTACACAGAACTCATGAAATGAGTCAAAAGGTCAAATTAGGTACAACAGTATTGCTGCTGTTTAAAATCCATCTATTTGGACTGCTTGTTAGAGAAGAGAAGATTGCTTAGGGCCTGGTCTCAAGACAGCAAGGGGTCAGATCTCATAACCATTTACTTAGATACTAGGCCATCTGATGGAACACACAGAGGTTAACATAAACTTTCCCCATGCTTTCCACAACTCTCCTTTTTAAATTACTTCTTTTATTTTTGAAATTATATACAATTGCATCATTTTCCCTTCCCTTTCCTCTTTCTAAACCCTCCCATATACCTTTCCTTTCTGTCTTTTAAATTCATGGTCTCTTTTTTCATTAAATACTGATATTTTATATATATATATCCTACTCAGTCACTATATTATTATTTGTTTGTAGGTTTTCAGTGCTCATCATTTGGTAGTGGATAACCAGTTGGTGTGCTGTTCTCTGGGGAAGATTATTTCTCCCACTCTCAGCATTCCTTAGTTGCCTGTAGTTTTGGGTGTAGGGTTGAGGCCTCTTGGGCTTTCCCATGACTAATATAGCATGCCTATTATTGTTGTCCCCAACTCAAGTTTAGGCAGTCATACTGGTGAAACTTCGTGAGTCTGACATGACTAGGAGACACAATCTCACAGCAAACTCCTGATCCTCTGGCTCTTACAATCTTTCTGACCCCTCTTCTGCAATGATCCCTGAGCCTTGGGTACAGGAATTGTTTTGCAGATATATTTGTTGAGGCTATGTTCCACAAACATGCATTTTAATAGATTGTGGTCTTCTTTAATGGTCTCCATATCTGTCGCAAAGAGAAGTTTACTTGATGAAGTGTGAGGACTGCACTTATCTTTGGGAATAAAGACAAGTATTTAGAATGTATCTATGGCTTATGCTGGATTAGTAAAGTGGTGGTTAGAGGTTCTCCTCCAAAGTCATGACTTCATTAGCCCTGGGTAGTTGGTTGGCTGGGTTTCCAATACCAGTCATGGTTTCCTTCTTGTTAAGTGTGTCCTAAGTCCACTTAGACAGCTCTTGGTTCCTTCCAAAGCATGTCTGCTATGATTGTACATATACACAAATCTTTTTGAAATTAATTTTAAATTTTATTATTTGAAAATTTTGTACACAAATACAGTATATCCTCATTCCTCTCCACACACTCACTCATTCCTCTCCCCCTCACAGACCTCATTTAACACATCTTCCTCCCAACTTAATTCCTTCTGTTGTTCTTGTTGTTGTTTGTTTGTGGTTTTTATGTTTAGTTAGTTTGTTTATTTTACACAGGTTTTTACTATGTAGCCCTTGCTGTCATGGAACTCACTATTTAGATCAAGCTACCCTCAAACTCACAGAGATCCTCCTGTTTCCTGGATACTGGGAATAAAAGAATAAGTCACAAAACCTGATCTCCCCCTCTTATTAA
Source organism: Peromyscus maniculatus bairdii (assembly GCF_049852395.1). NCBI lineage: Eukaryota > Metazoa > Chordata > Mammalia > Rodentia > Cricetidae > Peromyscus > Peromyscus maniculatus. The sequence continues at coordinate 100,129,942 of NC_134854.1, forward strand.
TTGTTCACTGAGTTCAATTAGCACTTCTCTGGACTTTTGCAGAAAACCATCTTAAATCCTTCACAGGGTCGTTTCTTATAGTAACTCACATTCTCCCCTCTGTATAGTGTACTTTCACACCCTCCTTCCTATCCACTTATATTCTATCAATTCTTTAACATCTCCACTCAAATCCAGCCTTCTCATTCAATTGTGTCACTACTTGCCCAGAGTCTATTGAATTTATAATGTCATCTAATCAGACATTGGCTTTTATGTCATGTGTTATTTTCTATGATGTGTTGGTAAATTTTCCTTGTCTCTTAAGTAATTACAAAAGTCCTACTAGACTCCATATTCTGTCTAGCCTCTACCCACATGGACAGACTCACCAATGAGAGTTGGAGCAAAATCATTCCCCCCCCCCTCTCTCTGTGTGTGTGTGTGTGTGTGTGTGTGTGTGTGTGTGTGTGTGTTTTCATGGTATGTAGATATAGATAGAAATATAGAAAGTGAGAAAGAGAAAGAAGAAAGACAATGAGAGAGAGAGAGAGAGAGAGAGAGAGAGAGAGAGAGAGAGAGAGAGAGAGACTGAGTTTAAGAGTTAAACTTTGAGTATAGGACTGAAATTTCTTATGACCCTCCCTATATGAGCAGAAGGGCCAGGAAAACTGGCATTACAGTTTCAAGCCACTCTTAACAGCACTTAACAGCCTGGGAATTATGGGAGTCCAAAGGCCTTAGAACCAGAGTACCAGTATTCACACACAGCAGAATCTGGATGCCCAGGCTCAAGCAGAGTGTTTACTGGTCATATGTATTTCCATTCTTCCCACACCTCAACAGTCTGGATGCTGCCTCGTCAATGTGAGTGGGCAGTTTTTTTTCTCAGTCTACTGAGTAAAATATCAGTCTCTTTAAAAACAACTCTCAGACACACCCAGAAATAATGTTTTGCTAGGCACTGAGGCATTTCTTAACCTACTTTAAATTCATGCATAAAATTAGGCATGACAATATTTCAAGTATTTGAAGACAAGCTAGGAATCGATTAGTTAGAACCTGGCTAAGAAAGATAGAATCATCTTAACAATTGGGTAACTCTAACTTATCAGCCCTAGAAAACAGAGACATGTATGGAACCATCTTTTATGCCCTTGACAGCTCTGAGTGGGCCCTGGACAGACACAGATGTTAGATGCTGTCAAAGCCTTTGAACAAGAAGCCTCTGGAAATATCAATCTTTTCCTCAACTAATATGTGAGCCCCTTTTACAAAACGTCATGAGATTGTATTCAAAAATATTCAACAATGTCCTCCACAAGAGCTTCCTTAGATGTAATGGGCATGTGCAATTTCACTAAGATATTCACATTTTAATTATAACCCAAGCACATTGAAAACTTACTGGGTATTTTTCTTTATCCATTTAAGACAAGGTCTTACTATACAGCTGAGGCTGGCCTAAAACCTGCAGTCTCCTGCCTCTGTTTCCCTAATGCATACATTATGATGAAGATGGAAAATATTACATACAATATAGGTCACTGAGGAGGTGAAAATAGTTTTCAGTGACTATGATGTACTGAGATGTTCTGAAGGAGCCTTGGCCTGACTCTAGCCAGACACTTTAAATTTTGTTTTATTTTTGCTTATTTTGTATGTATGTGCATGTATATGTATGTGTGGTGTGTTTGCATGTGTGTGAGTACATGTATGTGTGTTTGTGTTCATACATTTTTTTAAATTTAATTATGTGGGCTCTTGGATACAGAGGTCTCAGATTCTTCTACTTCTATGAATCAAGGACACTGGAGTGGGTGACTGCTCGACACTGCAGGGCAGCTGGACACCTTCCCTTCACCCCTGCTGAAGCATGTTATGAATTCACGTTTGCTATATTTAGTATTTTTGGGGAAGTTTTTCAGTGTCTTACTTGAAGAATGAAACAAAATATACATATACTTTTCATGCTAGTTTTTTTTTTTTGAACTTTTTACAGTACCATACAAATTAACAGATTTCCTTAGGACATATTAATCCATACTTTGTTGTGGTTTATTCCCTGACCCTTCCATCTACTCCACCCCCTCTGTTTCCTTGGATCCTAGTGTTACCCTTCCCACTTTCAAGCCATGTGTGTTTTGTTATCCCCTCTGTTACCCTCCCACTCATTAAAGCCCCATTTTTTTAAAGGCTGTTTTAAAAACTCTCTTAGTGGGCCCTTTTCTAGTTCCCTGGCCTATACACTCATTCCTACACCAATACACATATGTAACAACTCAAACCTAGGATCTATGTAGAAGACAAAATGCACAGCATTTGTCTTTAGCTTAACGCAGTTCCATCATTTTACTCAATTTTCATAATTTAATTTTCTTTTAAAAAATTCCTGTAGTCCAAATTCACATCACCTGTTTGGTTTTGGAAAATGCTATGTAAATGCAATACAATATGTCTACAATAATCAACTATCTTTAGTTCTTACCTGTTTTCTAAATTTTCCTGGAAGTGTGGGCTGCTTCCTCTACTATACTAGATAAAGGTATATTTAACATATTGCAATTCTAAAAGGCTTTAAAGACTGCATCCCTCTTAGCTGAGAGTTTAGGCAAGCTTTGCCCTAATTCAGGCTTTTTTCTGCACTATCTCATGACAATGTGATTTTTATAAGATAAGGCTGTCTTGGCAGGGCTGGGAGCTATCTTCTAATTTACATGTTTCTTGCACTTGGTAAATGGTATGGTGGAAAACCACCACCCCATCTCTGCACCACATAAAATTGCAATTATCCAGGTGTTAGAAATCTTTAAATTTTTGCTTTTTTCCACAGTTGTTTGCTTAATTGAAGGAAAAGGGAAATATAAAAAGCTTACAGAAAAGCAATCAAAGTTTGAAGTATGCTTTGAGACTGGTTAGAGTAATTAGATTCAATGACTATTTGCTGCCTCTACCTGTGTTCCTTTCTGTGCAGGAAAGGACCATGTATTGGAAAGGGCTGCCACCTACAACTGTTTCAGCCCATAATGATGTCACAGCGTAAAGGGTGCCAACGTTATACAAGTTCTAATTCCATAAAGTGGAAGAGGGAAATCATAAGAGATGGAGTGCCTATTGTCTTTGGGATAACCATGTTGAAACCTCTGGTTCTTGAGTGATCCAAGCCTTGTTCACTCTCAGTCACAAAGCAAAACTGAAAAGAGCTGATTCATTTCCAGCTTATTGCAATTTAATGTACTTTCGAAACCCATTTCTCTATACAAGACTCTCAGGTCCAGGTGCCTAGGAGGTACTTTATAATACCTCAGCTTTGTGTTATTTTGCAAAAAAAAAAAAATTACTCTCCATTTTTGAGACTGTAAGAATTTGTTTAGTTGGGCAGAATGAAGTGTTGCAGTAAGGAGCTGGAGAGGTAGTTTAGCAATTAAGAGCACTGGCTGTTCTTCCTGAGGACATGGGTTCAGTTCTCAGCATTCACATGGCAGCTCATGCCTGTCTGTGACTCCAGTTCCAGGGCTTCTGTCACTCTCACACAGGTGTACATGCAGGTAAAATACCAATGAACATAAAATAAAAGTAAGTTATTTTGGAAGTGCAATAAAAGATCAACAAAATATATTTGTAAACAATTTTAGCAAGTCTCTACCATTTGTGGAAATGCAGGACAACTAAGTGTTCTTCATATTGATAAAACTGTATACTGTGTTTGCGTATGATATAATTATAGATTCACATATGTTGTTTACACTTATGTATGGGTCTCCTTGAATATATGTGCATGGAAGTGTGAAGGCCAGAGACTGCTATGGGTATCTTCCTTATTGGCTTTTTACCTTCATTTTTTTTGTGTGTGGTCAAATGCCTTTTCTCTTAACAATTTCATGTGTGTATTAATAGTGTTATGGTAGCATTCACTTCTGTTAGCCATGCTGATGCCTCTCCCATTTAATATGGATTTTCTGACTGAACCTGGAACTCATCCATTTGTTTAGGCTTTTTGGTTAATAACCAACTATAGGAATCCACCTGTCCTCACTTATCCTACCAAGTGCCAAGGTTACAGACACATGCAAAAGTGTATGGCTTCACATGGGTGCTGATGGGTCTGAACTCAGGTCCTCAAGCTTGCATGGCAGGCACTCTACTGACTGAGCCATCTCCCCAGCCTCAAAGTAAATATTTTAGAATTGCCATGCATGAGTTTGTGTAGCTCAAAGTTTTTCTGTGTCCTGCCTGGCCCGCAGTCAGGACAAATCTCTCTCACCTGCCAGTCCCACAGCTGCTTGGACCCAAATAAACACACACAGGCTAATATTATTTTTAAACTATGGCCATGGCAGGCTTCTTGATATCAAGTTCTTGTATCTTAAATTAACCCAGAATTTCTATAAATCTGCACTTTGCTGCATGGCTTGTGACTTACCAGTACTTTTACATCTTGCTTCTCATGGTGGCAGCTGGCATATTTGTGGGTTGAAGTTAACCACATTGACCTTGGATGTTAGATCAGGAGTGGGATTGGAGGAAACTATCTTCTTTCTCACTTAATTCGGTCTCTTTTCTGTCCCACCCTCCTTTTTCTTTCTTCTTTCTTTCTTTTTTTTTCCAACACAGGGTTTCTCTGTGTAGCTTTGGAGCCTGTCCTGGAACTTGCTCTGTAGATCAGGCTGGCCTCGAACTCACAGAGATCCACCTGGCTCTGTCTCCTGAGTGCTGGGATTAAAAGTGTGTGCCACCACCTCCCAGCTCTTCTTTCTTTTTTTAAATATATACTTTTTATTTATTCTTTGGGAATTTCATATCATGCACCCCAATCCACCCATTTCCTAGTCCCTCTGTATCTGCCCTTCACCCTTGTAGCATCCTTCTGCAAAGGAAAACTTAAATAGAAATAATAAATATAAAGTAAAAATAAGAAATAAAAATATACAAATCAGAATATTAACTAAAAAAGAAACAAATGAGCATCACCTCTTCATTAGTCTTAGTGGCATTGGGAGCTGCTGTGTATCATGCAGTATACTCTTTTGTCCAAACGGCTTTACTTGCAAATGTTCATTGTACAGTGTGTTGTTGGTCAGGTTCAAGACCTCTAGCTTCTGGTACACCATCCATACTGGACACTCACCAAAACTCTTCTCAGATATCTTACTGTTGCCCAAGTCGTGGAGATCCTGAAGCTATGGTTCCAAAGGATCAGTTCCTTGACACACTCCAGATGGGGTAGGTGCTGGGGAGTGTCAACTCAAAGCCCTGGATGCATGCCTGGGTGATGGCTGAGTTAATCAGTCTGGGCTGCTGGAATCACCCCCTTCATATGAGGAACAGAGCCAGTTCTTTCATGCTCCATGCCCATGGTTAGGGGTGAGGCCAGTTTTCCCAAGTTTGGGGGACATCGCTCTTATGAGGGATGGGGCCAGCTCTCACATGCTGTGGTTATGGGGTCCACTATCTTAAGGCCTACAAGGGTTATGGTGACATCCAGGTCAAGGCTGCTGCTGCTGGCCATGTCTGGGTCCATGGTTCTGCTGCAGCTGGGATCTGTGTTGAGGTCTATTTCTTGTGTTACCATAGGGGCCTATGTGAACCATGTGTTGAACCATGTGTCAAACCATGCACTGAAGTATGAGGGCCATGCCAATATAGACTCCCCACCATGTCCCCCAATGGCAGCACAGACCACTCAGATGGCCATCATGCCTGCTGCAGGATGGCCTTGAACACAAGCATGGCCCCAGGTGGTGGCCCAGACCCTTGGCATCCCCATAACTTTCAATGGTAATAGGAGCCATGTTCATCAAGAGAGACCCACCTGCAGTAGGCCCACACATGGCCCTGGGTTGCAGCTCAGACCTGGATGTCTCCATGGCTTGAGTAACAGTGTAAGCTACTCAGATTGTGATGGACCAGTGGCAGCATGACCCTCAGGCACAAACATGGCCTCAGGTGTTGGCCTAGGCCCTGAGCATCCTCAAAACACTGGTGGTAACAGGAGTCATGGACATCAGCATGGACCACAGCTGTGGCTGGGCCATGGACCCAGATATGGCCCACGGTAGCTACTCCAGCCCAGACATCACCACAGCCACCCACATCAGCCCATTCCACACTGCTTCTCCTCTCTTCAAAGGACATGAACCATTCTGTTTGTCTGTCTGTCTGTCTCTCTGTCTCTGTCTCTCTCTCATACCCCACCATGTATTTTCTCACCATAATGGCACCTGGCCAGCCCCAGAAAGGCTTATGTGTGATCATTCCCTACAAAGTCCTAATCCTTTCTTTTTTAAAGTTTTTTTCTGTTTTGTTTTAATTTTATGTGTATGTATTTTTGGTAGCATGTATGTTTATGCACCATGTGTGTGCCTGGTGTTCACAGAGGCCAGAAGAAGGTATCAGTTCCCTTGGAACCAGAGTTCGAGAGGGTTATGAGTTACCTAATATGGATGCTGAGAACTGAAAAAGGGTCTTGTGTAAGAGTAGCAAACTCCCTCTGGTTTCTGGTGTATTCCAGTGTATGTCATTTGGTAATCAGTTGAGGGCCTTGAACATCAGATACTGGATAGTTCAGCTTCTTGACTTTGTACAAAAAAACACTCCTTCATCTCTTCCCCTTATTCTTGGCTGTGTCATTTTCAGGTCTGAAGATTGCACCACCAATCAACTTGACATTGACATATTGATTAACAAACAAAAAGATATTGTGTTTAGTACAGATAAGTTCTTTTTAATGAGGTTCAAGGCAAAAATAAACAGAATCAGAAATAAAAGGGAGATTGGAACTGGACAGCAGTTGTTTAGTACAGCCTACTCTGGCTATTTCCACAAGTGTATGCACATCACATATGCACTATTTCCTTCTAGCTCTTTAATTTCTAGGCATGTCCATCCCCTTTAGGAGAATATGATGAACCCTAAGTCTGGATTGCCTTCCTCATCACACACTCATCAATTCTATCTCACCATACTTCTAACCTTCTGTTTATTTAAGCTCACTCTTAGAAAACAGCTTCCTCATGGACACAGGGGCTCTTTCACTACCCCTCAGTTTCAGCTGCTGACACTACTTGAATATTTTCATCCTAGTCCTTTCTCTTGGTAGGACTCTGATTGGCTCAGCTAAGCTTTTTACATGAGTGTTAGAGGTTTCAAGCCAGAGTCATTTTGTTTAAAGCATGTCTTTAACACTTTTGTTATGAGGGTACAGTCTGTTTCTATGTTACTACTTACAGCATTAGCATCTATATTCTCTCTTATCTGTTTGTAAGTCCTATTGAACTGTGAGCTGATGTGAATGCAAGAAGTATCTCCATCATATTATCATTGTGCAGCACCATATCCAGAACACTGTTAGCTCTGCCCAATGGAAAGAATATGAGCTGCCAACAAACATAGTATTAAATAAACTCTTAATAACTTGTTATATCCATAGATCAATGCATTGCTCAATCCTCATCAGAGAAGCTTCTATTTGTAGTAGATACTGATTTAGTCAGAGACTCAGAACTACCAAGGTGCAGAGAATAAGAGACTGTAGAATGTTCAGCCCTAAATGAGATATTTATATCACATTTTCTTCTCCCAAGGCTCAGGGATCATTGCAGAATGGGGACCAGAAAGATTGTAAGAGCCAGAAGTAGTGGATGACTACAAAGGAAGGGGTGTCCTCTGGACATAGAAGGGCAGCTGCACATATGAAACATGTCTCCACTAGAGTACAGTAATACTACCACAGTAGGTTATGAATATTGCAACTGAAGCATGAGACAAACACCTTAACATAGACTTTATGAATAGGATAAAGGTTCTTAAGGAAGAAATGATAGATCCCTTAAAAAATATATGAAAACACAATCAGTGGAAACCAATGAATGAAACAGTTCAATATCTAAAAGTGAAAATACAATCAATAAGAAAACCCAACCTAAGGAAAATTAGAAAATGAAAAACTTAGAGACTTGAACAGGAGTCTTAAAGGCAAGCCTCACCAACAGAACACAAAGGATGAAAAAGACAATGCCGGGCACTGAACACAGGATAGAAGAAATGGAGATTGCAGTCAAAGAAAATGTTAAACCTAAAAAAATCCTAACACAAAATATTCAGAAAATCTGTGACACTACAAAAAGACCAAATGTACAAATAATAGGAAAAGATGACAGAGAAGAATCCCAGCTCAAAAACACAGCAAATATTTTCAACAAAATCATAGACGAAAATTTCCATAACTTAATGAAGGAGATGCCTATCAAAGTAGAAGAAGCTTACAGAACACCAAAGATACTGGACCAAAAAATAAATTCTACTTGCCAAATAATCATGAACATACTAAACATAGAGGGTGAAAAAACAATATTAAAAGCTGCAAGGAAAAAGACCAAATAACATATTAAGGCAGACCTATTAGAATAACAGCTGAATTCTCAATGAAGTCTCTAAAAGCCAAAAAGGTCTGGACATATTTTTCTGCAGATTCTAAGAGATTACAGATGCCAGAACAAACTACTATACCCAACAAAACTTTCAATCATAATAGATGGAGAAAATAAGACAGTCCATGATAAAACCAAATTTAGGCAAAATCTATCAACAGACCTACAGAAGGTGCTAGAAGGAAAAGTCCAACTTAAAGAGGTTAACGACACAGAAGAAAATACAAAGGATAAATAATCCCAGATCAGCTAATCAAAAGAGAGAAAACACACACACACACACACACACACACACACACACATACACACCACCACCACCACCACCACCACAACAACAACAACAACAACAACAACAACAAGAGCAACAGCTGTAACTGGGGTCAGAGCTTTCTGTCCCATAAACCTGATTATACCCAGCAGCTGCTTCCCAAATAACCGTACAGAGGCTTATAGTAACTATAAATGTTTGGCCAATGGCTGAGGCTTAATATTAACCAGCTCTTATATTTAAATGAACCCATTCCTATTACTCTATTTATTGTCATACAGTCCATGGCTCACTGGTCCTCCAGCACCCTGCTTCTTGGGGGGCTTGCAGTGTCTGTCTCCCACTGCAACTCAATCTTTCTTTCTCCCGGTATCTCCATTTGACTTTCCCACCCAGCCTTATTCTGCCTGGCTATAGGCCAAATCACCTTTTATTATCAATCAATGAAAGCAACACATATTCATAGTTCATAGAAGGATCCTCCCACAGCACTTTTCCCCTTCTGTCTAATCAACAAGGAAGGTTTTAACTTTAACATAGTAAAATTATATATAACAAAACAGTTATCAAGTAAGAATTATAGTTACAGTATCTAGTCTATATGTATTTGACAAAATCAGAGAAAACACTCAGTTATCTATCTTACCTTGGTGAGTCTAAAGTTTCATATCCAATTTACCTTTTATCATAATTAAGCAAAACCATAATTATAATTAACTAGTCTTCATCTACATAAAAGATGCAAGAATGATGAAATGTTACCTACTAAAAGGGAACTCAAACTGCCTGAAGAGTCACCCAAAGTTCTGCTGTAACATTGGGGTATCTAACTCTGGCCTACAGGCCTAACATGTCTGACAGACATATTTTGGAATCAGGAAAATTTAAAGGAGTGTTCTACCTTTTCTTGGCAAAGTTTGGTAATTACTTTTCTTTGTGAACTGCCTGTCCAGATTGGACAGTGTACCTACTGTCAGCAGCTGAGGAAAGGGCAGGTTTTTGCCCAATAGGCCAGTTTGCCAAAAAGAAAACAATCTTTATATGGAGTGTCTTTGGTGCCCATCATCCTATGGGAATAGATTAGTACTGCCAGGAGCAGACATGTCTCACTGTCATGAAAAGCCTTGGATTATTAAAACCTTTTAAACGACATATTCTGTAGTCCTTGAAGTGTTTGAAGATCAACTATCTATTTGGAAACATATCTCTGCATGCCTAGGAAACCTAACTAACATGACTATAAGTTTGGCAAGCATGGTATTAAACTATGTAAGGACTAAAGCTTTACATTATTTAAAAAAAAAAAACTTTAGAGGTAAATCCTTATGCAAAAATAGAAACAGATGTTACAGTATAAGGAAAATAACCTCAAAATTTCAACAATATACAAAAATACCTTAACCAGAGGTAGAAATGTATAATGCAATATGACAAAAATAGCCTTAGTTTGCACCAATATACAAAAATATCCTAAACAGAAGTAGAGACACATATATAGCATAACAAAAATAATTTTACATTTGTATCAACATACAAAACCATTTTAAACAGAAGTAGAAACATATTCACAATATAACAAAAATAATTTTGAATTTGTGTCAATATACAAAAATATCTTAAACAGGAAAAAAATATATATACAGTATAACAAAAATAACTTTGACTCTTGTATCAGTATACATGAATTTATACCAATGTAAATTATTAAAATGATAGTTTTTTTTAGTTTACAAGTAGAGTTAATAATCTACCTTTTAATTCTATCATATCTGTCCCCCTTTTTTCTATTCCAAATGAGATCCCTGAGACTAATATCTATTGTTTAGCTTTTTTCCTGACCATTATCCATAATAACTTTTAAACAATCCCCATAAACAATAAGAAACATTCATAATTTATTTTTGGGAATGTGGGCATAGTTCTCTAGACTACTTCTTGCTGATTGAGGGCACTGGTAATCTTTGAGGGACACTGAGAAATTTAGAATTGTGGCCAAGTCCTGATTGGAGTATTTTGTGAGCCTGGATTATCTCAGCCAGCAACCTTGAAGCTGTTCCAGATGCAGAACTCAGAGGAAACTGTAACAGAGTTGTATTGAAACATTGGATCATCTGGGACATCTGTTTTTATTTATGTCTGGTCACCTTGTTCTGAAAGTATATAACATTTTAAGGGTAACATACATATTTATATTAATACAAATAAAAACTGTGTATTGTAATAAGGCAGCCAAAGATGATTTTTGTTTTGTTTGAGCAGGTAAAATACACATTATGTGTCTGTAGTTACTTTAGGTTTATTTTTCCATGTCTGTAGTGAGGATTTCAGGGGGTCTTCCTTGATCAAATCTGATTTTCCTTAACCCAGAATAAGTCCACAGCCTCTCATTTTCTGTGGAAATAAAAACACAACTTCTCCTCTAAAGTGACACACATTTTGACATAAATTTTGGAATCAAGATATATTTCAATTATATAGGTTGGTTTAATTTAGGACCTTACAATCAAATGTCTTTCAGCAGTAAGCTCATTAACAGTATGTCCATTTAGCTTTCCCACTCAGGCTTATTCTGCCTGACAATAGTCCAAATCAGCTTTTATTATCAACCAATGAGAGCAATACACATTCACAATGCACAGAAGGATCCACCCACATCAAACAACAAATTAACAGGAAAAAATAAACACTGCTCATTGATATCTCTCAACAGCAATGGTTGCAATTTTCCAACATAAGCACAGACTACCAGAATGGATGACAAAACAGAATCCATCCTTCTGCTGCATCTAAGAAACATACCTTACCATCAAGGATAGATATCACATCACATAAAAGGACAGAAAAAGATATTCCAAGCAAATGAACCTAAGAGACAAATTGGTGTTACCATTCTAAGATCTGACAAAACAGACTTCAAAACAAAATTAATTAGAAGAGATAGGAAAGGACACTACATAATCATCAAAGCAAAGAGAATCCACCAAGAGAAGACTGCAGTTCTTAACATCTATGCACCAAAAGCAAAGGCACCTAAGTTAGTAAAAGAAACACTAGTACAGTTTAAATCACATAATGAACCTCACACACTGATAGTGGGAGATTTCAATATCCCACTCTCATCAATAGACAGTTCATTGAGACAAAAACTAAACAGAGAAATGCTGGAGTTAACTGAAGTCATAAACCAAATGTATGTAACAGTTATTTACAGGACATTTCACCTCCAACCAAAAAAATATACTGTCTTCTCAGTACATCATGGAACTTTCTCCAAAGTTGACCATATACTTGGCCTCCATGCAAGTCTCAACAGTTATAAGAAAATCAAAAACACCACTCTGCATCTTATTTGATGACTACAGATTTAAACTGAGTATTAACAATACCAGAAAAACACCAGAAAGCTTACTTGCACGGGGAAACTAAACTCACCACTAAATGAAAAATTTCAAGACATAAATTAAGAAAGAAATTGGAGACTTTCTAGAACTGAGTGAAAATGAGTAAAAACCATACCTAAACTTATATGAAACAATAGAAGTGGTTCTATGAGGCAAGCTCATAGTACTAATTACTGACATTAACAACAAAAACGGAGATATCTCATACTAGCAACTTAACAGCACACCTGAAAGCTCTAGAACAAAAAGAAGAAATCATTCACAAAAGGAGTCGAAGGCAAGAAGTAATCAAATGTAGAGCTGAAATCAATAAAATTGAAACAAAAATTTAAAAAAAAAATGAGGAAAAAGTTGGATCTTTGAGAAAATCATTAAGATTGACAAATCCTTGTCCAAGTTAGCTAAAAAATGGAAAGAAAAGATCCAAATTAAAAAAAAATAAAAGAAATTAAAGGGGAGATATAAGAAATACCAAAGAAACCCAGAGAATCACAAGGGCATACTTTAAAAATTTACACTCCATTAAATTGAACAATCTAAAAGAAATGAATAATTGTCTCAATGCCTACCACTTAACAAAGGTTAAGTCATGGTCAGATAATCAATTAAACAGATCCATAATCCTTAGTAAAAATGAAAGTAGTAAATAAATGTCTCAGAACCCCCCCCCCAAAAAAAAGTTGGGAACCAGATGGGTTTTAGTGAAGATTTCTACAAGACTTTCAAAGAAGAGTAAAAACCAATACTCCTTAAATGATTTCACAAAATAGAAACAAAAAGAACATTGCTCAATTTCTTTTATGAGGTCACAGCTACTCTGGTACCCAAACCACATACTCAACAGAGAAAGTACAGACCAATTTCCCTTATGAACATAGATGCAAAAATCCTCAATATAATACTTATAAACAGAATCAAAAAACACATTGAAAAGATCATCCACCATGATATAGTAGGCTTCATCCCAGAGATGCAGGGCTGGTTCAACATAAGTAAATCAACCAGTGTAATTCACTACATTAAACAATAGTAGTTTACAGAAAGCCCACAGATAACATCAACATCAATGGAGAAAAATTTAAAGCATTTCCACTACAATCAGGAACAAGACAAGGTTGTCCATACTCTGACGTCTTAGCTAGAACAATAAGACAACTGAAGGAGATCTAAGGGAATACAAATTAGAAAGGCAGAAGTCAAAGTATTGTTATTTGCAGATGATATGATAATATACATAAGCGACCCTAAAAGTTCCACCAGGAAACTCCTACAGCTGATAAACATATTCACCAAAGTAGTTGAACACATAATTAACTCTCAAAAAGTCAGTAGCCCTTCCATATACAAATGATAAATGGAGTGAGAAAATGATCAGGTTAACATCATCTTTCACAATAGCCTCATGTAATGTGAAATGTCTTGGGATAATTCTAACCAAGGAAAAGAAAGACTTGTTTGATAAAACCTTTCAGACATTTAAGAAAAAAATGAAAAAAAAATTAGAATATGGAAAACTCTCTCATGCTCCTGGATTGGTAGGAATAAATATAGTTAAAATGTGGCCATCCTACCAAAAGCAATCCACAGAGTCAGTGCAATCCCCATCAAAATTCCAGCACAATTCTCCACAGATCTTAAAAGGACAATATTCAGCCTAATATAGGAACACAAAACAAACTCAGAGAAGCTAAAACAATCCTGAACAATAAAAGAACTGTTGGAAGTCTTACCATCCCTGATTTTATGTTGTACTGCAGAGCTATGGTAATAAAAACAGCATGGAATTGGCATAAAAACAGGCAAGTTAATCAATGGAATCAAATTGAAGTCCTAGATATAAACCAATATACCTCTGTGTGGTTGTTTATTTTTGCTCTTTTGGGGGGGTCTGCCACCTAGCTCCCAAATAAGTCACACGTGGAGGCTTATTCTTAATTGTGAATGCTCAGCCTTAGCTTGGCTTATGTCTTGCCAGCTTTCCTTAACTTATCCTGTCTACTTTTTGCCTCTGGGCTTTTCCCATTCTCTTATTTCTGTAAATCTTACTCTTACTCCGTGGCTTGCTGTGTAGCTGGGTGGCTGGTCCATGGAGTCCTACTCCTTCTCTTGCTATTTATTTTCTCTCTTTCCCAGATTTTTCCTTCTATATATTCTCTCTGCCTTCCAGCCCCGCTATCCTTTGTCCTGCCTTGCCATTGGCCATTCAATTCTTTATTAGACCATCAGATGTTTTACACAGGCACAGTAACACAATATCACAGAGTTAAACAAATGCAACATAAACAAAAATAACACACCTTAAAATAATATTCTACTACACCTATGGACACCTGATTTTTTGTTAAGAACCTAGAAATACCCACAGGGGGAAAAAAAGATAGCATCTTCCACAAATGCCTGCTCAAACTTCAACTATCTGGAGAAGAACCCAAATACATCCATACTTATCACCCTGCATAAAACTCTACTACAAATGGATTAAAGACCTCAACATAAAACTAGATACACTCAACATGATAGAAGAGAAAATGAATAGCTTTGACCTCATTGACACAGTAAAAGAGTTTTTGAACAGAACACTGTTAGCATTGCATTAACATGATGGATGTAGTTAGGTATTTATTAATCTCATGTTAAAATTGGAAATACAAAATTTCAAAGGCACAATGAAAATATTTCATATATTTGGTGTTCATTTATTTATTTTATTTATTTATTTACTTATTTATTTATTTACTTATTTAATGTTTCTATTAATTCCTTAAACACCTTTCTACAAAATCTGTTTCAGGGTACTGTAGAGATAGCTCTGTAGTTAAGTGTACTAGTGGCTCTTGAAAAGGACTGGTTTGTTTCCCAAAAATTTACAACTGTCTGTATCTCCAGTTCCAAGGGATTCAATGCCCTCTTCTGGCCTCTGTGAGCATCAGGAATGGTGCACTCAGCACATACACATACATGCAGATAAAACATTCATACACATAAAATAAAATAAATCATTAAAGAACTTTATAAAAAGCCATTTTACAATAATATGAAAGATTTTTAACTAGTCCTCCATTTGTTACTATGTACAATTTGAAATACAATTTTAAGTACTCTCAACCATTCATGTCTGGTCTAAGAGTATAATATAGTAGATACATATCACTTGAGAGAAGAATGATTGATGAATTTAATCAATGATCATTGAAGATTCTTTAAATTGTATGGAGGAAGGAAGAAGAGAAAGTAGCAAAGATTTGTTTTTAACATTTGGTTATTTTTCTGTTTCTGTGTGTGTATAGCACATACATGTGTTTAGGTGTGGGGAGTTATGGCATGTGTGTGGGAGGGTTTAATATGTGTCTGCTTGTATTCCTGGAGGCAAAAAAAGAAGGATTGGGTCCTGTGGAGCTGAAGTTACTGAAGGTTCTGAGCTGTTGTGAATGGATGCTGAGAACCCAATTCCAGTCCTCTGAAAGAACAGCAAGTGCTCTTAACCACTGAGCCATCTATCCAGCAAGGAGATCTTCATTAACAAGCAACTGCTTTATACCAGGCATGCTGAAGAAAGTTCTTTTAGTTATTGTAATCCTTAGAAAAAGCCTTCAAGGTAGTTTCAGGAAACCTTGTTCAATGATGTTAATTATCTTGTCCAGCCTTGTAAAGTAAAAAGTAGATCAGAAATAGAATCTAGGGGTGCTTGACTCTTAAAGCTAATGTAGTTCTTTAAAGAAAAAATTAAAATTAAAGCCACGTTACCATCCCACAGCTGCTCTGATTGGTGATGCAGACAGAATGAAATAATAAACGAGATTTCAAAATGAGACTCAGCAACAATTTACAGGCTGTGGAAAAGGCAAAGACTGTGTGTGTAAGATGCTCCGTAAAGTTGATAACTCCACTGCACAGGAATAGGTGCCTCATTACCCATGTCCCCAT
The DNA here is from genome assembly GCF_049852395.1 of Peromyscus maniculatus bairdii. Taxonomy (NCBI): domain Eukaryota; kingdom Metazoa; phylum Chordata; class Mammalia; order Rodentia; family Cricetidae; genus Peromyscus; species Peromyscus maniculatus. The sequence continues at coordinate 100,145,943 of NC_134854.1, forward strand.
CCTAAACTTCATCGCCTACTCCCTGTTAATAATGCAAACATTTAAATTTTTATTGGATTGCAAATTAGCATACAGGTCATGAGCCTGACTTCACAACTGTCATATTCTAAATGTGAATGGAATGAATCTCTTCCTGATTATAGTCAAGTCCTCTATTTGTACTATTGGGATATGCCTAATGGGAAGGAGCGACACACTTGATGGGAGGGAGAATATCATGAAGTTAACATTTGTAGTGTCATCAATTTAAATTTCCATTGGATTTCAGTTTAAAATGGCACTTGGGTAGTTGCCTCCGATGCATCATCTTGCAAATTCTTACTTAAATATCAACATTAAAAAAGATGGTAATACACGACATCTCCAGAAACTAAAACTTATAATGAGAATTCACCAGATCAGAAAGGATATTGACTAAATTTAAATCCAGAGAAGCAAAATCAAAAAGATAAGCTAGTAACTTTTATTCCCAGGAAACAAATAAACAAATAGTGTTTCTCTGGAAAGAGATAAGAAAATACTTTACCTGTTTGTATTCTCTTGAGCTACAACTAGCTCTTAAATATTATAACAAAATATTATATGCAGTAATCTTTTTACTGGGTGTGTTTATTTTGTAGCAATCAAAGTGTGAAACTAATGCCTGTGGCATCTCTTTCTGTATTCTTTCAGAAATGTTAATTTCGGAAAGCACCAGGACCCAAGACAGGAGAAAGTATGCATGGCGCAGCCAGATAAGGTTTTACCATAACAAGTGGCAGCATGTCCGCTTCCAGCTTCCAACGCTGCTGTTCCTGCGCCTGGTGATGATGACAACAGAGAACCACAGACTTGGCAGGTGGAGAAAGTCAAGAATCCCATCACGCACATTAAACCTTCCCAACCACAGTTGGTGAGATGTACCGAGAACTTGAATACAGGAAATTAAGCATCTTGCTACGGATTATGCAGATGATATGCATACAGCATGCTTCTGAGGCTGAGGCTAGGCTGCAGAAGATACTCTTCTGGGCTCAAGCACAGCTTGACATTGATTCTGCCACCTGTCCTGAGACCTATTTTTATTTTATTTTATTTTGCTTCAGACTAGCTGCTTAACCATCTATGAGTCCCCAACTTCCTCATCAGTAAAATGGGAGTTGTTACACTCATCACAGCAGATAACTGAAGAATGAAGAAAGGATGGGGAGTTGCACAGGGGATAAAAGTGCCTGCTGTGCAAGCCTGGTGATGTCATTGGTATCCATGTAAAAGCTGTATGCAGTAGCTCAAATGTCTCTGATCCCAGCGTGCCTACAAGAAATAGAAGACTTTATCTTGACCCTCCTCCTCTCGCTTACATAATCCCTCCTCCTTCTCTTCAACTGGACTCCCAGAACTCAGACCAGCACTTGGCTGTGGATATCTGTATCTGCTTCTGTAGGTTACTGGATGAAGGTTCTGTGAGGACAATTAAGATAGTCACCAATCTGATTACAGGAGAAAGCCAGTTCAGACACAGTCTCCACTATTGCTAGGAGGCTTAGCTGGGGTCCTGGGAGTTTCCATGGCACCAGGTTTCTCCCTAACCCCATCATGGCCCCCTCTATCAAGATATCTCTTTCCTCGTTCTCCCTCTTCATTCCTCCCGAAGCTCTACCATCTCATCCTTTATGTTTCCATCCCCCATCCCCATGATGGGGAAACACAAAGAGACAGCTGAATAGAGCTCTTAGGAGCTCAGTGACTCTAGACCAACAGCTAGGGAGCCTGCATGGGACCAACCTAGGCCTCTGCATGTGGGTGACAGTTATATAGCTTGGTGTGTTTGTGGGGCCCCTAGCAGTGGAACCAAGATCTGTTTTTTTGGAACCTATTCCCCATGCAGGGATGACTCACTCAGCCTTGATGCAAAGGGGAGGAGCTTGGTCCTGCCTCAACTTGATATGCCATGCTTTGTTGACTCCCATGGGAAGCCTGCCCCTTTCTGAAGAGAGAGAGGAGGAGTGGATGGGGGAGGGGTAAAAGGGGTGGGATGGGGAACAGGAAGAGAGGAGGGAAGGAGGGGAAACTGGTTGATACATAAAATGAATTTTAAAAAATTAAAAATATATATTAAATGCCAAAATTAAAAAAAAGAAAGAAATAGGAAACTGAGACAGGAGAATCTTTAGAAAATAACAGACCAGTCAGTCTACAGTATACAGTGGTGAAGAGATTCTGTCTCAATCAAGGCAGAATGGCTAAGACCAACACTGAAAAATTCACCTTCACATGTGCCTGGAGGCAAGCACTGTCTTGCAACCACACATGACCATACATACACACACACACACACACACACACACACACACACACACACACACTAGTGAAGGAATGAAGGTAATGGTGCATTTAATTGAACACCAAGAAAATATATGAGCTTGGTGATTGCATATTGTTCCAAATACCTACAGCATTGAAGATGCATGCCACTTACTAAAAAAATGCTTCCTGGGTGTTAGGCCCAAAGGTGTCCCCCAAAAAATGTCAGTGCTGGTGACAATGTCTTATTCTGACCAGGTAAACAGAAAGATTGTTATTGGAGAAATAGGAAAACTTAAACTCAGCATTCCTCAGGAATCTTATAGGGCATGTTTCTGTTTACTGAGAAAGCCATTACCTCCCTTATCTGTACCCATGGTCAACTGCTTCAGGCAAGGAAATCTAGTTCCCACTTAATCTGAACAGCCTGCACTAGCTCCAAGTCCTCTGTCCTGCTGACTATGACATAAAATCAACTTGCTTCCAAACCAAGCCACTGTCCTTTTTTTCTCAGAGGCAATCTGGCAGTTTATTTCCCCAATAAACTTTTCTTCTACCTACAGAGTGGTCCAGTTAGATGATGTCACTGTGCCCTGCCTTACATGGGCTTTCTGTGTTTATATGTGTAACACGAATCTTAAAGAGTCTTATTAATAAAAACAAACCCGTTGCCAGTTATTGGGGTGAATGCCAGAAGATCAGAGAAGCAGACAAGCCACAGCCACCTCACCTTGCCAATTCCTCAGCTGATCCTGTTTCCTCAGACTGGAGGCCTCTGAGTCCTCATCTGGAATGGGTCTCAGCTGAACTGCTGCTAAAAGCCTGAAAGCTTAACCAGACTAGTTCTTGGTCCTCACGCTTTATATACCTTTCTGCTTCCTACCATCACTTCCTTGGATTAAAGGTGTGTGTCACTATGCCTGGCTGTTTCCAGTGTGGCTTTGAACTAACAGAGATCCGGATAGATCTCTGCCTCCAGAATGCTAGGATTAAAGGGTGTGTGCCACCATTTTCTGGCCTCTATATCTAGTGGCTGTTCTGTTCTCTGATCCGAGATAAGTTTATTAAATTGGGAGACACATTATCACAATATTATATGTTTACTTCTATTATCACTAGCCAGAAGGTAGATAATTTAAGATAGAGATTGATTTTAATGTGTGCTGTGTCTTCTAGTGCAGTCTAATTCTACAGTAAGGTCTGAGGAAGTGTAAAACAATGATGGCAAAACCTTACCCTTCACTGCCCCTGCTGTCCTACCTCTCCGCAAGAGACTTACTTCCTGTGTGTTTGTCCTTTTTATTAACTTTCTGTTCTGCCTTCTCATTGGTTATAAACCCAACCACATGACCTCCTCGTCACTGCCTGTCTGTACAGACCTCCAGGTCTTCTATGGTTTGTATTGAGATTAAAGGCGTGTGTCTCCATGCTGGCTGTATTCTTGAACACACAGAGACCTGCCTAGCTCTGCCTCCCAGGTGCTAAGATTAAAGGCGTGCACCACTACCGCCCGGCTTCTGCTATGGCTTGCTATTAGCTCTGACCCCCAGGCAACTTTATTTATTAACATACAAATAAAATCACATTTCAGAACAATAGGCAATACATTTCTGGACTACCATGATCCAATGATATCATTGTTATAGACAGAGGCACTGTAGTGGGTAGCTATTCCAGCTTTGACCTGGAAATACTACCCCATTGAGGCTTCCAGTAACTGTCATGCCTACCTATGGCCTGCCCCTGAGGCAGGGCCGAGAGGGGAGCCCTTAAGAGCTGAGATACAGATGTGCTGGCTCTCTTGGTTCCTAGGAATCCTGGATGTTGGATGGTAGACTGAGCAGAGTTCTCCAGAGAATACCACTGGACTGAACTTTACCTCTCCTGGACCCTGTAACCTATCCCTTTACTTGTAAGACCCCCAAATAAACCTCCGTTTTAACTCTGTGGAGTTGCCTTAATAATATATCCCCCCAGAGGGGCAGGTTTTAATTCTACAGATTTAAGCTACTAACTGCAATATTATGACATATATTTCTCTGTGAAAATTTACCATGATATATTTATTATTTACCAATATATTCCATGCTCCTAATGAGCAGGAATCTGCCATCTGTCATCTTTCTACCATTTATCTATCATCTATGTATTATCTATGTGTCTATCCATGTAACTATCTATCTACCTACTATCCCCTCTCTATGTATACATCTAAATATTATGTAATCTATCTATCTATCTATCTATCTATCTATCTATCTATCTATCTATCTATCATTTATCTATCTATTATCTGTCACCTACTATGTTAGGGTTTCTATTGCTGTGAAGAGATACCATGTTCATGGCAACTCTTATAAAGGAAAACATTTAAATTGGCTAGCTTGCTTACAGGTTCAGACCATTATTATCATGGTGGGACATAGCAGCATGTGGACAGATATGGTGCTGAAGAAGTAGCTGAGAGTCCTACATTTTGCAGGCAACAAGAAATGGTCTGACTCACTGGATGTGACTTGGGCATATATGAACCTTCAAAGCCCACCTCCACAGCGACACACTTCCTCCAATAAAAACCACACCTACTCCAATAAAGCCACATTTCCTGATAGTGCCACTCCCTTTGGGAGGCATTTTCTTTCAAACCACCATACCTATCTTACTTCCTACCTACCATCATTATTATGTGTCTATTCATATACCTATAATTCCCCCATCATCTCTTTTTAGACCTCATCTATCTACCATATAAAAACATATCTATCTATCTATACACCCATCTGTTTTTCTATGTATTTCTGTTTATTTCATTTTGTTCCCTAGAATTACCTGTCTCCCTGCTACTTGTTAGGTTTCAAACATGAGACAAACAGCTAAGGTGCCTATTTAATATACCAAAGCAGACCTGGATGCCAAGTTCTCCCAGCATCCCTCAGTCCCTACATGTTACAGGATATGGCTGACATACCCTGCCCTCTACCCTGAAGTCTCCAGCCCAGGTGCTGGGCTATCTTTCACGTAGAGGCCCTTCCCTATCTAAACCAGACATCTTGGTTACCTGCCCCTTTGGTACCTTTGGCCTCCTGGCTGCTGCGCCTAGTACCCCAAACCCCTTCCCACACACACACTTGGCCCAGTTCAGTCTGGTCATGTTCATTCCAGATTCTTCTAGATGTCTCTGCCTCTTGCTATGCTCTCCCACATATTTATGACTAACTTTCTCCTCTACCATATCTCAGAGCAGTCATGTCCTATCCTTTCCTTTTTCTTTCTTTCTTTTTTTTTTTTAAATTCACTGCTAACCATAGAATATAAAGAGAACGACTGGCCTTCTAGGCTATTTTCAATGTTGAGAATGATGCTCTGGAGACATATGATCTCCTTAGGCAGGGGAACAACCTGCACACGTTCCCTGGAGACTCATTTTCTGTAGCTCCTGCAAGGCAAGGTTAAATGCATGAGTAGATCTGTTTAATCTTATCTGAGACAATTCTCATCAATTTTCTGCTCTTCTTCTGAGCAGTAACAGTGAAGACTAGAGATAGTGTGTTTGTTCTCAGGAGGGCCTCTCTTCTTCCATGAGCTGGATGCAGCAAAACCCTCTCTGGATTTAGAAGCTCCGTAGTTAGTTCTACCTGGCTTTTAGGTGCTTGACATCAGGTGAAGTTGTGAATCAAGAGTCAAGAGGCCAGCCAGGGAGTCTCACTCACTTCTGCCTCTGCTAAGGTCCCTCTCAAACATGGCACAATTGCTCAGACCACAAATGCCAGGCATTAGTTGTTTTAAGAGTTTCCCAGATAACTTACTGCACAGGTATGCACAAAATCAAGCCAATCAACATTCCAGCATAGAAGGCAAAGCAGATCTCAAGTTTCCACCCTTATCCAGAGTTATTGGTAATGGATGACTGTTGATGGAAGATGAGTCAGGAGCGCAGCATCTCATAGGTGCTCCAGTGGATAATATCTATGTGTACACAGGCAGCTCTAATTGTACTGAGTGGGTTATAAAGGGGAAAAGAGGATATACACTTCAGAGGAGAGGGTAGGTATGGGTATATCCAGGAGAAACTGAAGGATTGGGTTGGATGTGCTCAAAATACATTTTATACTTGTGTGAAATTCTTAAAAAAGATGAAAATTTTAAGAAGTCCCTGCAGGAACTGAGAATGCCTGGTTCAGGTGCTCTTTTCCCTCCCTCTTCCTTATGTTTCCATCCTCCCATTCATCACACCCTCCAGAGTCCTCTCAGGCTTGTGCAGGAGCATGGCCTTCTTATTCCCCAGAATCACTAATCTGAGCGGTTTGAGGTTTGAGGAGAGCTGCAGATGCCTGGATCCAATGGGAGACTGAAGATTTACAAGTGCAGTGGGTGTCTTGGGGGGCCATGGAAGAGAGGCAATTATTGGAATAATTTCAATATGAAGCCAGAACATCACTAAGCCAGTGCCACTTTTGTTCCCTGATTTTTGCCCTGTTACTCATGCAAATGTTATGCAAAGTGTGGTCTAGAACTTCCTACACTCCTCCTTTTTTTGGGCCAACTTATTTTCTCAGAATGTAAAAGATGTTTCTAGCAGTGATACAGGGTTCTTTGCTTCCAGGGAAGGATCCTAATTCTGTTCCTGGTTGCACAAGCCATGAGGATGGCTCTCTTGATGTCAGGTTTGGTATTTTATCTCAAATACTGGCTTTCTTACTTAAAAAAAATATTTATTTATTTTAAATATAATTCTTTCTCCCCTCTCTCTTTATCTATCTATCTATCTATCTATCTATCTATCTATCTATCTATCTATCTATCTATCTATCAAATCTCTCTTCCATCTTTGCTCTCTTGCTCTCTCTTTGTGTGCCTGTGTGTATGAGCACTGTGTGCAGGTGCTTGAGGGAGCCAGTAAAGACTGTCAGATCCACTAGAGCTGAAGTTACAGAGAGCTGTGAGCCACACAACATGGATATTGGCAACTGGGCTCAGGGTGTCTGGAAGAGTAGCAAATGCTCTTAACCACTGAGCCATCTCCTGGGCTATAGGTCTTTTCTCTCTAGCTTCTGCTGGCTTCTGCTTTCCTCCTACCCTCCCACTCAAGCAGTAGCCTTGTAGTGCATGTGCTTGCTTGTCCCATCTGCTTTCCACAGTCTCGTGTCTCAAGAAGCCTCATGATATATGTCCCCTGAAAGAACTGCTCCTTCTACTGTGGCTTTGATTCCACAACAGCCACTCAAAACACCCACAGGCACTTTGCCAGCACTGAGAGACAGGCTCCTCCTCTCCTTTTGGGTTATCCAAATTCACACGAGAGCCCACCATGCTCCCAAGGCCTCCTAATGGGAGTGTGGATTTTTCAAGCAGGCAGAGTGGCAGGGAAGTGTCTTTGAGTGACAAGGGCAGGGCACAGAAAGACTGATCAGCATGGTGCATGACCTGGCCCTGCTGAGCCCTAAATGAACCATTCATTCAGTGTGACACTGTAGCAATGGAACTGAGCACTCAGAGAAGTGCTTATTTATTTAGGGTGGAGGCAAGCTGGGATCGCTTCCCTCCAGTCAGTTGGAAGGGAAGAGGAAAAAAGCTAGGGCTAACATCTGGATTCTGTAAATTATAAAACCGTCCCTCTGTTTTCAAAGGTGATGAGAGGAAGCTTGCCAAGGTGTCCCAAAGTGTGGGCAACCACGAGGTCTGAGAGCTCCACGAAGCTCCGAAGTGAAGTGCTCTGCTTTGTTTGTGCGTAGATTCTGTTCTCTGGGTGTATAAGTGTAATTATGTTCTCAGTGGGTCCAGCAATTAAAAAAACAATGTAAGAACATTGCTTTCAAGAGGAAAACATAGAGTTTTGGAATCCTGAAGGCAAAGATGGCTTACGGTATTTTTATTTCTCATCTTCATAGCCCACAAATCCCAGCACTGCAAGAGGCAGAGGAAATATTCAGAGTACTTGTGAATTGATTGTTTTTTTCTATTGCTACCAACCAGATATAAAATATAGCAAATCTGTGAATATTCGCTTAGGTGATATGGCTGGGCATTTGGGAGCTAGGGACCGATTTCTGTCCCTACCATTCACCTGCTCTGAGACCTGAGACACGAAACCTCACTTTTCTGATGTTCTGATTCAACCTCTGGGCTTGGATTATATAACCTATGAACTATTTTTCAGCTCTGAAAATTGCGTTGTTTGTTGCCATGGTTTAGGTGTGTTCTGTGCCAGGACTTTATGTGTTGAAAGCTAAGTGCCCTGACGTGAAAGTGTTGAAGGTGGCTGGGCTTTTAAGTCATGGAGCACGGTAGCAGGTCATCTGAGCACCGTGCCTGGAGTTGAATGCTGTTTTTAAGGGGCGTTGATGGATTCTAGTGAGGGGTGGCTATCAAAGAACAAAAGTCATCTTTCATCAGGCACTGATCGTGAGGCCTTTCTTTCTCTCCTGTTTTCGGGGCACTATGATCCTATACACACCGAGATCCACACCAGAGAGGGCCCCAGTCAGGCCAGTTTGTCAGAAGGCTGGAGAAAAATGACTCAGTGGTTAAGGGCACTTTCAGCTCATTGAGAGAACCTGAGGTCAGTTGTCAGCATTCATGCTGTGTGGCTCAAACTAATTGTAACTTCAGCTCCAGGGGATCTCACACCCTCTTCTGGTTTCTTTGGGCATATGCACATATGTGTTTATGCTCTCAATCATACACACACACACACACACACACACACACACACACACACACACACATACATACACACGCACATACAGAGAGAGACAGAGACAGAGACAGAGAGACAGAGATTATTTTAAAATAAATACTTTTTAGAGAAAGTGTGGTGGTTTTTTAAAAAAGGAAGTGGCACTATTAGGAGATGTGGCTTTGTTGGAGTAGGTGTGACCTTGTTGGAGGAAGTGTGTCACTGTGAAGGTGGGCTTTGAGGTCTCCTATGCTCAGGCTATGCCCTGTGTGGCACACAGTTTACTTCCTGTTGCCTGTGGATCAAGATGTAGAACTCTCAGCTCCTTCTCCAGCACCATGTCTGCCTACATGCTGCAGTGTTTCCTGCCATGGCAATAATGGGCTAAACCTCTGAAAATGTAAGCTAGTCCCAGTTAAATCAAGAGTTGTCATTAGCCGGGTGGTGGTGGCACATGCCTTTAATACCAGCACTTGGGAGGCAGAGCCAGGTGGATCTCTGTGAGTTTGAGGCCAGCCGGGACTACCAAGTGAGTTCCAGGAAAAGGTGCAAAGCTACACAGAGAAACCCTGTCTCGGGAAAAAAAAAAAAAAAAAAAAAAAAAAGAGTTGTCATGATCATGGCATTTCTCCACAGCAATAAAACCCTGACTGAGACAGTCAGCATATGCAATATGAGACAAAGACCAACCTAATATCAAGACAGCAGTCTTCATGATATGTAGACCCAAGAAAAAATAATGCTCCTTCTGTAGCAGAAAAAAGCTCTTGTATCTCATGGAAATTCCTATATAAATCTCTGATGTTTGTCATGGAGAAAAGCATTGGTCTAAGTATTTCCACAAAGATGAACATCTCCTTTGTTGTGATCTGGGAATTAAATGTTACTACAAGTTAGTGTATGGGAACAAATGGAGTACTTTTGGGGGGAATTGTAAACTCTTGGGGAGATATGGTCTAGCTGGATGAAGTAGACCTCTTTGGATAAGAAACCAGCTGAGATTTGAGGCTTATACCCTGATCTTATTTTCTCCTTTGTCTGTGTTGCCTGGTCTGTGGAGACCAAACAGGTAGCCTTCCACTGCTGCCAGCCCAGCTTTGGGTGGGCATCCATGCCTCCCCTGCCATGGTGAACAGCACCCCCAAACTGAAAGCTAAAATAGATATTTTCTTCCTTTTTGTCAGAATATTGATTACAGTAACATCAAGATTAAGGAATGCCACTCTGTACCCAGAACTACACTAACCATTGATAAAGTATCTTGAACTTTTCCATGTGTTTCTTGCAGGCTTGGAGATAAAATGCAAAGAAGCAGAACAAGGAGAAGACAAATAATTGCCAAGCTACAAGGCTGTATTTATGCTTATAATAATCTCCTAGAACTGGGACAATTCTAAAGAGGTCAGAGGAGAAATGATAATAAGCTGGCTCTTGAATGTTGGGCAGAATTTAAATCCACTGTGAAAGGAAGACACTCTGGTGGGGTTTTAAGGGAATAAGCGTACAAAGAACAGCAGGGGGAGAAGCCAAGTGTTAGATAAAGTAGATGGGGCTGTCCGACAAAAGCAGAGTCTGCTCTCGGAGAAAAGAGATGTCACGGTTAGGTAAAACTTGGATGAGTATCTGGAGCGTTGAGGCTTCCCTGGACAGCTGCTCAGGCTGTTTTGTTGGTGGCCACTAAGGAATTTGCAGCATTGGAGGTGCATTCATGTGCACAGTAGATTGGAGATAGTGTGCTTCTGTCAGGGTGTGAGTGCTTGTGGTGTTGCTATTTTCCTTCAAATACTGTCTCCTAAAAGGAGGAAGAAGTCTCATAAGTTCAAGAAGTTAATGAAACTTAGGAGGCCCAGGAAACTCTCTAAAGTAACAAGATTCAGGAAACACAGAAAGTGACAGATGAAGTTAGAAGATTTGTGAGGCCCAAGATTAAAGAAGAAGAAAATAATAGCTGGGGACAGGAGACTCTATGGTGCAGCTGCTTGCACATTGCTCCCATGATGTGCTTTTCCTCAGCTGTCATTCATACTGAGGTGAGCTTTCCAGTGACCTCGATGCCTCTGAATCATCCATGCTCCTTTAAGCAATCAATAAGCTCAAGGTGCACCTAGCCAGACTTCAGTGAAAACTTCTCCGATCTGTCATCAGTGTCCTATGCAAGACACATAGAAGTTTGTTCAGGGTTCCCCATAAAAGTCACACAATAACCCTTATAAAGGCCAAGACATTATTGAAAGCAGCAGGAACAGAACCTTTTCTACATCTAGAAAATTCACGCTGGGATTCTAGCAATGGCGCTGGCAGCTCCCACAAATAGTGGGGGATCTCAGCCTGTGTGTTGTTGAAGAACCATGGCAGGGACATTTGAAATTTGAGATTGAAACTTCTCATCAGAAAAGCCTGGAATTGGCTGGGGAGATGGCTGTGTATGAGTGTTTGCTGCACAGCTCTTGGTACTTAGGTCTAGAGCTCAAGTTCCTAGAACTTATGTAAAAATCTAGGTGTGGCACTGGTGCCTGTAACCACAGTGCTGTGGAGCATGGAGAGAACAGGATTCCTGGAGCTAGCTGGATGAACCAAATTCACTGAGAGACCTGTCTTAGTTGGGTTTTCTATAGCTGTAAAGAGACAACATGACCACGGCAGTTCTTATAAAGGAAAACACTTAATTGGGGCTGGCTTACAATTTACAGATTTAGTCCATCGTTGTCATGGCAGGAAGCTTGGTGGCATGCAGGGAAACATGGTGCTGGAGAGTAGTTGAGAGTTCACATCTTGATCTTAAGGCAGCAGGAAGGCTTGAGTTTCTAAATCAAAGCACACCCCCTAAAGACACACCCCCTCCCACCAGGCCACACCCACTCTAACAAGGACACATCTCCTAATAGTGCCACTCTCTATGGGCCTCTGGGGGCCATTTTCTTTCAAACCACCACACCACCTCAAAGGAATAAGTCAGAGAGTGGTAAAACAAGAAAGTGAACACCCTCCTCTGCCCTCTGTGTATGCACATGAAGTACACCTGTGCAGGCACACATGCATACCACATACATACACAATGCAAAAAAAAAATGGAGTTCATATCAAAGGAAACCATCATCAAATATAAAAAGGGAAACCCTGACTGTGTCCTCTTGATGTAATTTCAAGAGCTGGAGTCCTGGGATGGAGATTCTGCTTCTCTGGTTGGGAGACGTGGCATAAAGGGGTGGCACTGTGGGAGAGATTTAGTGAAGAAGCAAATTCTGAACATCATAAGAAGGTCATAAAAATTAAGCCTATTCTGTTCTAGAACTGGGAAAAAACAGCTCTGGGGAGACAAGAATAGGGAAAAAATGTCCAAATAGATAAATGGAAGTGCTAGTTGCTGTAGGCAAGGCCACAGAAAGATGTGTCAAAAGGGAGTCTTTTATTAATGTGGAAAGTCTGTTTTTCAGATATGCATTCATTCTTTCCTTTGACTTGAAACTGAGATTTGGTATGAAGTATTCAGTCCTTATATCCTCACTGCTCCCCCACAAAGCAATTAGAAATTAAAAAAAATGACCAAAGAAGAAAGCTGTCAAGATTAAAATTTTAAAAGATATTCAATGAAAATAGTTAAATGTGTGGAGACTCACTCTTCCTCTCCATGGGTTTGAAAGTAGTGGAGAGTGTGGGCTCAGCTTCCTCAGTCCGAATCACTACCTAAAGGAATGACTTCACCACCCTTCCTGAGCAGCACTCTGTGTCAGGGGGTAAGCCAGCAGGTCCCCATGGATGATAGCATTTCTCTCCACTGTAGTCTGCAAAAGTGCTACAGTTATTTTCTCTAGTGTGCACAGACACCAAAATGTGGAGCATTCCCATCTGAAGACTGCAGCTTACAGTAACAGTGCCTGCTGCTAAGAGCGAGAAGGACTGAGAAACCCAAGTGCGTTGCTTAGTCTAGGATGCAGTCCTTGAAGCTGTTTCTATTATTGCCAAGAGCTCACCTTTTCTTGTTTCAGTCTTTTTCAAAATTTATTTGAAAAAATATATGGGGAGCTGGAGATATTACTTATAAGTGAAGAATACTTGCTGATCTTGAAAAGGACTTGGGTTCAGTTCCCAGCACAACAGTCCTTATCTCCAGATCCAGGGAATCTAATGTCCTCTTCTGATCTCCAGGGGATACTGCATGCATGTGGTACACATACATATACTTAGGTACACACACGAAGCAAAATAAATAGATGCTTTTGAAATATTTGTTTTATTTTCAATTACGTGTGTGTGTGTGTGTGTGTGTGTGTGTGTCTACATGGGCTCAGGTTTCTGAAAAATTCAGAGATATCAGATCATCTGGAGCTAGAGTCACAGATAGTTGTGTGTGTTTTGGATTTTAACTTGGGTTTTCTCCAAGAGCAGTAGCAATTGAGCCACCCCTCCAACCCCAACCCATTTTCTAACCACTAGCAGGCATTTCTGGCCAGTCTCTTGGTGCCTAAGCACATCTCTTGATTGTATGGAGACAGGCATTAGGACCTTTGTCTTCCCCTTTTTTGCCCTTGCCTCTTCTAGCTGGATCTTTACTCAGCAGTCAGAAAAGTTGGATCCCTCTCTTGTGCTGGAGTTCTGCATAGTCTAGAAGGATTCATAGCAACACCCCTCCCCCAACACACACCTCAGGCACACACATATTAGCTTCCTGTATTCCCTAGCCTGTTCCTTTTCTTCTAGCCTTTCTTAATGGCTCCTGATGTGCAGATGTCCTTGAAGTCCCATAAAAAACGTGATGTAGTCAGCTCAAGACCACTGTAGTTTTGGTTTCCTCTGCCAAGCAAGCGTTTTACTTATTTGTAGGGTTTTTTTTTTCTCATCTTTAAGTCAATCTTTATCTGTTTGGGTCACCATTACAAAATGTCACAGGCTGGGGTGGCTTCACAGAAGTTTATTTTCTTACAGCTCTAGAGGCTGGAAGATCAAGATAAAGGTTCTTGGTGATTCAGTTCTTCTTTTCTGATTTCAGTGGGCTGCCTTTTTGCTACTTTCTCATATGACCTCTCTTCCAACCATGAGTGTTAGGAATGTTGAGAGAAACAGGATCTCTCATCATAAATGGCACATGCTCATGACCTAATTGAACAGCAATTGCAACTCAAATGTCCTTTCTCAAAATATTATCAACTAGAGGCTAGAGTGTCACCACACAACACTTTAAAGGACACACGTTTTTGTTCTGTAAGAAGGTTCTTTTGCTTATGTGTCTTATTGCATACTTCCTAGACTGCACTATTTTAAGTAAAACTTCTTGATCCACCAACCTGTCTCATCCTTCCTACAGTAATTATATATGATATAGTAAGTAGGTGTTCAAATACCTTCAATGGATCTCCTCTCAACTGGAATGGTTGTTACCAATGACAGAGTAACATTTTTTCTTCTGAGTATATAAATTAATCATAATTTATGTTGAATATTGGAAAATGAAATATTTTTAAATGTTTTATTTTATCTCTCTGTCCCTATGTCTGTCTGACTGTCAGATGTTGGGACACAGTACTTGTGCAGTTGCCAGAGGACCAAAGAATGATTCACTAATCTGTTCTCTCTTTCTACCATATGGGTCCCAGGCATGGAACTCATGTTGCCAGGCTTATGGGCAGCACCTTTATTTACTGAGCCATAGACATAGTCCAAAATGTTTAGTCTGTTTTGACTGATTGTAATATCTTTGGACCCAAAGATAGGACATTTGCTCTAGTTTTTGTCAGAAATCCTTTACAAATCAACAAACAGAAATCAGTCAGCTTTTGGCCCAAATGCTCAAGGCCTATGAACTCCCTTCACTGAGGAAGACATTCCATTTTGTCTTTTGCTCTGGCATCCACTCAGCCCCAGCAGAGGAAATCTCTGCCAGGAAATTAATTAGAAAAAGAAAAAAAAAACTCACAACAAACCTGCAAACACTTGAAATGAGTTTACCATCCCTAATATGAGGAGAAATATCTCTGTTGACAATCAAGGTGTGCTCTACTCATGTAAAAACAGTACAATTGACTGGATGAACTAAATTCTGAATGTTGTGGGAAGATGGCAGCCCTATTTATTTATTTATTTATTTAGCCAAATGGGGCATTGTATCCCCATTTTTGAACATTTCCTAAGTAGCTAAATATGATTCTATTTGTCAGTGGAGCCCCAACCTTGCCTCCTTGTAACCAATACAGCCCTTTGTGCGTAATCTATGCACAGCCCTGCAGTTCCCTCAGAGTCCAGACTTTTGGCTGATTCTGTAGATTATCTAGTTGACATTTCCTTTTCCTCACCTTATGAGTGTTGTGGGTGAACTGAACACTAAGCCTCCCTGGGTAACCTTGAAGACAGCTTTGAACTGTGTATTAATCACAGTCCATCATAATTGCCAGTGATCTCGGCCAAATCAAAGTATGAGTTACAGTGACCAGAACTGATACATTCATAAGACCCCCAAATCACTTTCTTCTTCAAGGTCTCTTGGTTGGAGACAGAGTGCACAAGCTGAACACAGCAGCGGTGGAAGAAAGCATGAAGGGGTCTGGCAGTTCTCCTTTCCACCTCAAATCACACAACAGAACTGGGGTCGTCTTGTCACTTTCTGAATTCTCATTTGCAGATTTCAAACACATATTCAAACAGTTTACACCCACCAAGGAATGCAGCAGTATAACTCCCATACAAGGTATGACTTTCTGGAACGATCTTGAAAGGTAGAGCTAAAACCATTAACTTGCAAGAAATTAAAAAAAAAAAACAAGAAAAAAAAACCTCAAAACTTAAATGAAAAGTTCAGTGTTTTTTATATCTCTGGTTTGTAATTAATCATTCTTATACCCTTTTACAAAAAAAGGTTCTCTTTTTACTTTACATATGAGAAGCATTTTTGACCTCAACTGAGTTTAATGCAGAATGGAACCAACCTTTCCTTCTGGATATTGTCTCGTCTTTGAAAAAGTTACCTCTGAATTTTGTTTAAACTGAAGTTGCTGAGTTGCCTTCTGTTGCTTGACTAACTTGGCAAGGGGACCCAATTCTCATCTAGGTGTCCTTTAATACATTAAGGATGTAGAGAATAATGGATAATGGTTCATCAGAGCAACTTTATAAACTACCAAGATAGAAAAAGATACATTTTATATGCATATGTATGTGTATGTGTTTAATGTGTCTATCGTATGTATGATTATGTGGGGAGGTGGGAGAGCACGAACACATGGGTGCACGTGTTGGAAGTCAGAAGACAGCTTTGGATGTGGATGTTGGTCCCTGTCTGTCTCCTTGTTTGAGACACAGACCTTGATCTTACCACTGTAATGATAGGCTATTTAAGTCAAGAGCTTCTGGGGATTCTCCAGTTCCTGCTGCCTATGTCAATGTAAGATGCATTAGACAGACATAGTCTACTGTATGAAGCTTTATATGGATTCCTAAGATCTGAACTCCTGAGCTCCTGCCTGCCCAGCCAACACTGTATCCACTGATCCATCTCCTGCACCCCAAATTGCATATTTTTATCTAGTCGTATGTCTAAAAGTCCTGCAAATCGCAGCATATCTATACAGCTTCTAAACACAATACTGATTTAGTGATAATAGATTTGTATAGACTGAGATGTGGGAAAAAGTTTGTTGGTGATCTTCAAACATATGCAGTTTCATAGACTTAGATATAAATCTAAGTTGTTATATAGACCCAAGAAGTCACAAAAGGATGGATTCCCATGAATTATCAACTTGGTGATACTTGGATTATATTTTCCAGGATAGACAGAGAAGAAGCATCCATAATTACCATATTCACTAACAATCAACTTAACTACGTAGTCTCGAAACTCCTTTTCTCCTCTCTCTCATGAAATTGTTTTATTTCCATGATTTGTTATGTCAGGGAGGTGTCCTGCATATGTCAAAACATTCTCAGATTTAATTTTTTTTCCCAGGTCAAGTTACACCAGGGATAGGGGCTCTGATCTGAGTGAGCCTTACTGAGCAGGAGTTAGCTATTTTCATTGATTTTCCAGTAGCATTCAGTCCTCTCTGACCTATCCCTCTGCTTTGCATTTGCATTCTAGTCTGGCTTAAAGAGAGTTGATTGCCTGTCCTGTATTGCTTCTTGCACAGTGTTGATTTAGTGGTAACCCTGGGCTACATAATTCATCTGCTCCTTGGCCCTGTAAAGCCTTGGCTTATATGGTGTACACACTGAATAGTTATCTAGTAACTTTAGTCCTAATTCAATAAGAGCAGCAGAGGAAAATCCTTGCTCAAGAGATGTTCCCAGCATAGTGGTAATTCTAATGATGGCTGATTATATGAGGTAGACCATTGGTGATTGTCGTTATTGTTTTTGAGACAGGGTTTCTCTGTCTAGCACTGGCTGTTCTAGAATTCATTCTGTAGAACAGGCTGACCTAGAACTCACAGAGATCTGCCTGCCTTTGCCTTCTGAGTGCTGGGATTAAAGGTGTACACCCACCATTGACTAGTGGTAGATCATTTTCTACATGGTGTGATTTGGAGTTAGACTATAGAGAATGTTATTACATGTAATGAAACCTATAATGGGATTGATATTTGAACAACACTTGTGTGTATGTGTGTTTCTGTATGGTCCATATATACTTATAGAAAATATGGAGAGTTGTTTATAACAGCCATATTTTTGGGTTTGAATCAGTGAATTTATTAAGCATGTAGTAAGGAAAAATAAAAGAATGAACAGCAAGTGGCAGATTAAAGAAGTAGATAGATAGTAAAACATCATCAGATTGGGCACTCAAAACATCCTGCATAGGGCAACTAGGCAGTCAGCTGGAGTTCCTGATAGACAGCGTCCTGGACAGAGCAAAGTATTCACTTGGGTGATACATACAAGTAAAAGAATAAATAACGGAAGACAGAGATGACATGATCAACTCAGGGGTTAACAACATCTAGCAGAATCACCCTGGTCAAGTTCGGGGCATCTGCTGGAGTTCACCATCAAGATGTTACTCTATGCTTGAGCTTCTCATGGCTGAACTTCCGGTTTCTTTTTCCCACTATAGGTACATGTGTATCATGGAACAAACAACAGTAATACCTGTTGGAAATGGTTTAGTTACTAGCTGTTGTCAAGGTCATGAAGACTTTTAAGCTGTCTTCATGTTCTCTTCCCTCCCTGTCACAAAGTTAGGGCTGCCAGCTTGTACCCAGACAAGAGACTTTGGAGGCAATTTGACACAACCATGTTTGAGCCTGAAATAAGTAACTACAAATCACTTCCTGAGCCAGTTTCTCAGTGATTTAAAACAGCAAGTGACAATTTACTAATATAATGGACGTATCCATTTAATCACTTCTCAGCCTTTTGGCTGCGACCAGGTTTAATATCTGTTCTTATCAGTTTAATATGTATGTCTATTTATCTCTCCACACAGGTGGTGAGAAAACAGGCTCAGGGGGTGTTATGGGCTGAATGGATGTGCTTCCCCTATTTGTTGAAGGCCTCAAAGCCAGCATCTTTGTTTACAGTTAGAAAGTAGTTATACCGCCATGAGATCATCAGAGTGGGGCCTGATCCTGTGAGATTAGCAATCTTAAAAGAAGAAATGCTAGAGTCTCCCTCCCCCAACCTTGTAAGGACTCAGAGGAATGGCTTCTTCTTCAGAACCTGACCTGTCCTGATCTGTCCATAAAACTAGCTTATGGATTATAAATCTCTGGTTTTTATCCCACCCAGCATGGGCATTTTGTTACAGAATCCAGAGTGAAATAACATAAGTATTAGGGCACATTATAAAGAAAACACAAGTAGGACATGACAGAGACTAGAATTTAAGTTTGATGTCCGAGCATGTATCATTCTACTTGATTGATTTGTCTATAAGATTTCATTTCTCTGCATCTGTTAGAATAGGCTAGGTTATATTGTACTAACAAATTGTCCTTGGCCACAGTGGCTGACATAATACCACCTAATAGCCACTGTGGGTCATGTGGAGTCCATATTCTGTGTCTCCTTGATCAGGGACCCAAGTTGATGTGATTGTGTCATGATACAAAGAAAAAAAGTTCCTCTCAAATTATGTGTTTTTGTCAAATTTCTATCTAAAATGGTTCCATGCATCTTAAAAATATATTTATTATATTTAAACCAGGCATGGTGAGACACACCTTTAAATTGAACACTTAGGATGCAGAGACAGGAGGATTTCTATGAGTTTGATGTTAGTTTTCTCTATATGGTGAATTCTGTCTAGGTCATCCAGGGCTACATAATGAAAGTCTGTCTACTATGTAGAAAAAAAAAAGGTTTCTCTTATTTAAATTTGTGTGGAAATGCCATCATGTGTGTATGTGAAAGTCAGAAGAAAACTTGCAGAAGTCATATCTCTCCTCCTACCATGTGGACCCCAGGGATAAAACTGAGGCCATCAGGATTGGCAGGAAGAGCCTTTATTATCTGAGCCATCTTGTGGCCATTTATAGACTAGATCCATTGTTTGGGTTACTCTGGGAGATTTTCTGATTCTATCACATGATTCCTGGCAGACAAAGGCAGAAATTTTATATAAAGTCAGGGAAGTTACAGAAGAACTGAGACACCACCACTCACTTTTCCTACTTTTTTTTTCCCTCTCCCTGTAGTGTCATGCCTTCAGGAAATTGAGTTCATCTTTCAAATGCAACTGCTCTACCCCTGAGCTACATCCCCAGTCCTGCCCAAGAAAATGTCAACTGTATTTTTTTCCTTAAACCCTTGACAGTGTTAAGCATTATTTACAACTGCCAATCTGAAAGGTAAAATTAGAAGGTATGCTTACATTCAGAGTGAAGACATCCATTCTGTTGCAGAACTCATTATAGGATCATGAGGTGTTATTTTTAGATCAAGATCTTTCCAAACAAGACATGTAATCAGATAGTTCATTACCATCCTATCCCCTGGAGAAACCAAATGCCTTTCACCAGGAAGGACAACACGGATGCTGGCTTCTCACCAGGCCACGCCTTGGTGCAGCATTTCTAATCTAGATATTATATCTGCTGTGCAGTAATCACTTCCTTGTCAATGGAACTCTGGCATGGGGGTGGATCAGACTGGTGTTCTGAGTTGTGGCATGCTGATACGCAGAGAGGAAACGATGCTTGCTCTCTGTGCAGTGGTTAATAGTGACTGTCACCTTGACAGGGTGTAGAATCTGCTATTAACCTCTTGGCATGTCTGTGAGGGAGTTTCTAGGTCAGGTTAACTGATATTACCCCTCTCTACATGTAAGCGGCATCATTCCGAGGTCTGGGATTCTTTACCAAATAACAATGAAAAAGGAAATAAACAAGAGCAACCACATCTCTTTACTTCCTGTCCAGCTGTCTTAAGCTCCTGCAACCAGGACTTACCTGTGAAGCAGAACAAGCATTTCCTCCATTGTTACTTTGTCATGTATTTTTTTTTTACAGCAAGAAAAAGAGTAAATAGTATGCTATTTCACAACTTGCCAAGATCTAAGATGGATCTTGATGTCTAATTTTGGGTGAATTTATTTATTTCCCTACTGTTCATTTTCATTTGAAAATGTTCTCTTAAAACGTTTTATCTATGCCTTTAATCAGCACAATAAGCTGTAGAAGGCTCTAAGGATTGTCTCTCTCACTCGTTGTTCATATTTTTACATTTTCTATTCATGTTTTACTTACACAAGAAAGTCTCTCACTCTTTAAAATCTGTTGCAGATTCTTCCACCTGGTGGTCAAGCTTCTTTGCATGCTATCATATTGTCATGGTTTGGATTTCCCTTAATATTTCTGCTCATACACAAATACTCTCCATGTTGGAAGATTGATTGGGATCAGAACATGCTCCACAGCCTATCTCTGAACACTTGAATAGGCTTTTAACTCAGCCAGAAATATTCTGCCTCATTCACCTGTTACTACTCTCATCCAGACCCACATCTCATCCTTCTCTTTGCAAACCTGTTAGTTGACTCCTGTAGAGAAAGGTCAAATTTGTTGTACAATATTATGTTAAGATGTGTTGCATTTATTTATGCTGTGGAACATTTGTTTAATGATGCAAAGATGTGTTGCATTCTTTTATGTTGCATTTGTTTAACTCTGTGAAGCTGTGTTACCTTGCCTGTCTAAAACACCTGATGGTCTAATAAAGAGCTGAATGGCCAATAGCAAAGCAAGAGGAAGGATAGATGGGGCTGGCAGGCTGAGAGAATAAATAGAAGGAGAAAAAGGGAAAAAAGAAGAAAGAGTGAGAGATCAAGGAGTGAGAAAAGAAGGGACCAGCCACCCAACCACACAGCCAGCCACAGTATAAGAGTGAAAGTAAGATATACAGAAGAAAAGGAAAAAGCCCAGAGGCAAAAGGTAAAGGGGATAATTTAAAGTTAAGAAAAGCTGGCAAGAAACAAGCCAAGCTAAAGTTGAGCATTTATAATTAAGAATAAGCCTCGTGTTCATGGTGTGATTTATCTGTGAGCTGTATGGCAGGCCTCCAAAAGAGCCAAAGAACAAAAACAACCAAGAACACAACTTTTGATATTATAGCAAAGGAAAATAATACACGGGCTATTCAAAGATGTTTCATAAAGTCTCTTTTACTTTTTAAAAATGATGTTAATTTTTTTTAACCTGTTAGTTACTCTTTCACAAGATAAGACTTTGTGGGAGAAAAAAAAGGTGAGATGTGTAGGTTTAAATTGCCTCAGCTTCATTTTCATGGCATGTTGTATTGGTACTTGGCCTTCAGAATGTCTGTGTGACTGTTTTGCTAATCTTATATGGCTTGTTATCCATTTCCTCTTCTCTCATTTTAAAATAACCATATGTTTCTTTTCTTTTAGATACAAACAGTTATCTTGCTTAAGGTCACCCTGAAGATTAAAGGTTACTTTTAGAAAGTCAGCAATATCAGTGGTTGTCCTTAAACAAGAAAAGAAGTGTCATGATTTCATCAAATTTAGTTTGTAGCCCCCTTTCAGGATATTATGGCTTTAAGACAATGAGACACAATGGAAATGTTTGTAAAGACCATCTTGATCTGGAATCAAGAGGAAATGTGGAATTTGGGGAAAGACCAGGAACCAGCAGTATAGCCAAAAGAAATCATATTTCTGCATGACAGTATTAGTCTGGTGCTGTGGATGATTGATTAATAAATAAAACACTGATTGGCCAGTAACCAGGCCAGAAGTATAGGTGGGACAAGGAGAGAGGAAAATTCTGGTAAGTGAAAAACTGAGTCACAGAGACACTGCCAGCCGCTGCCATGAGAAGATGTTAAGATAACGGTAAGCCACAAGCCATGCAGCAACTTATACATTAAGAGAAATGGGTTAATTTAGATATAAGAACAGCTAGCAAGAAGCCTGAGCCATTTGGCCAAACAGTTTAAGTAATATAAGTCTCTGTGTTTACTTGGTTGGGTCTGAGCAGCTGCTGGACTGGCGGGTGAGAGAGATTTGTCCTGACTGTGGGCCAGGCAGGACCAGGAAAACTCCAGCTACCGTCGGGGTTCTCTAGAGGAACAGAACTGAAAACATACACACACACACACACACACACACACACACACACACACACACACACACACACACACTATTAAAGGAGATGTACTTTTCATAGGTTAACCTAGATGGGGCTTGGTAGACTAAAAGTGGCTATCTGCACACAGGAGAATCTATTAGTGAATCTGGGTGCTTCAGCTTCCAATTTGATGCCAATAGCCTGGAAGATTCCTAGGGAGCTGCTGGTCTTCAGTAACTGTTGGAAGAGTGGAGAATCTTGAGTCTGAAGTCAATGGAGAATGGTAGTAGTAGCAGCAACAGAGAGAGATGCACTGACCAACAAGCTGTGAGGGCAGCAAACAGCACTCACTCTTTTCTAGACCTCTTTTTATGTGTGTCTTCTTCCAACAGTGAGGGACCATCTTCTCCATTCAGTTAATACTTCCTGGAAATGCTCTAATGCACCTGTCCAAAGGCATATCTTTTAGTTGATTCAGGTCACATAAAGTTGACCTTAAAGTTTAACAAAGATCACACAGATATTCAAAGGTGTTTCCTGTTGTCTCTTGGAATTTTCAAATAGTCTTTACTAGATTGTAACAATCTCATCCTATTGACATTGCTCATTTTTGTTGTATTTGAAAGCTAACTATAAAATGTATAGCTGTTTATCTGAGTATAGCATCCCTTTGTCCTCTGGTAGCTTTTAAGCCTTTCTTCTGGCTTCGGTTTTCAGTTGTTGAACTATGCTCTAACCAAGAATGTGTTTCCTTGAGCGCATCCTTTGGAGTATTCCACACTGTGATAGTTAATTTTAATTGACAACTTAGCTGGATCTGCACTCGTCTGGAGACACATCTCTTCAATTTTCTCTGAGGGAATTTCCAGAGAAGCTGAACTGACAAAGGAAGACCAATAATAAACATGGATGGAATCATCCAATGGGCTGGTATCCAGACTGAATAAAAAGGGGTAAAGGAGAAGGCCAAATGAATGCCATAATTTCCTGCTTGCTGTTTTCTAATTCTCATAGATACCAAGCAATCCCCCCAGCCTTATGCTCCTGCAGCCACAGATGAGACTAATCTCCTTACAGTGCCTTCTCTGTGGCGGTGAACTGCTTTCCTATCAATTGAGAGCCTTTCCTCCTTCAAGCTGTTGAAGCCAGATGTTTTAGCATAGAAACAAGCCAAGGAACAAACACCCCCACCCCCCATTAGTAGATTAAAACCTTTTCATCTAAGAATAAAGCAAGCATATTTTGCATAGATGTTTAATGAAAAAAATTGATTACAATATTGATTCTCAGACATATTGGCCAGGATCCTTGGCACTCCTAATTTTTAGGACCCCAAAGAAGTATTATTTGTATAAATTTAAAATGTAGGTATTAGTCATGTTAGAAAATAAATTTCATGAACTTTAAGTTACAAGAGGCTCAAGCACACTTCAATTAACCATCAAAATGATGACATTATTATATGCTGGCTATATTTTATATCATTTTGACACAGAATAGGATCATATGGGAAGAAAGAATTTGAGAGAAAGCCTTCATCCTATTGGCCTGTAGGTAAGTCTGTGGTGCATTTTCTTCATTAATATTTGATGTGGGAGTGTCCATCTCACTGTCGGTGGTGCAACCTGTGGAAAGGAGGTCAAGTGCTATGTAAAAAGCATTGTGAGCCTCCCAAACAGATCAAGCCAATCAACTGTCTCACCTATTCAGAGGGCCTGATCCAGTTGGGGCATCTAGGCAGTGGTACCAGGTCCTGTGCTCATTGTATGAGTTAGCTGTTTGAAACCTGGGACTTATACAGGGACACTTGGCTCAATTTGGGAGGAGGGGACTAGACCTACCTGGACTGAGTCTACCAGATCGATCAGTCCTGGGGAGGCTTTGCCCTGGAGGAGGTGAGAATAGGGGGTGGGCTGGGGGGAAGGGGAGGGGGCAGGAAGGGGGAGAATAAGGGAATCTGTGAATGTTATGTAGAACTGAATGGTATTGTAAAATAAAATAAAAGGAAAAAAAAAAGCATTGTGTGCAAGCCATGAGTAGGAAGACATTAAGTAGCAGGAGCAGTTCTCCATGATTTCTGCCCCTAAGTTCCTGCTTCTACTCCTGTTTTGAATCCCCCTCATGATAGATTGTGATCAAGAAGTGTAAACCAAATATACCCTTTACTCCCCTATTTATTTTTGGCCATTAAAAATATTTTAGATTTACTTATCTTATTTCATGGGCATGGGTATGAATGTTTTGTGTGCAGGAACAAATGTGTGCCATGTGATGCCCAGTGCCTGTAGAGATCAGAAGAGGCATGAGTTTCCCTGGGAGTAGACTTACACTTGGTTGTGCTGGGAACCAAACTCAGGTCCTTGGCAACAGCAACAACTTCTCAAAGTCTCTAGACCCTTGATCATGGTTTTTATCACAGCCATAGAAGTGCAAACTAAGATAGCTCACATGCCAACTAGCCACTAGAAAAGTCTGTTATAAGCTGGAAAGAGAAGAAGAGCATAAAAAGCTAAGAATTCCTTAGCATTGCCATAAAAACTGTTCCCTTCATGACTCTGAATATCTTCGGGAGATTCTGAGCAGTCATTGCCTGCACTTGGGAAACAGTGAACCACAACCTGTGTAGACTCTTTAGTGACTTTGTTCTGAAAGGGAGGAATTAATACCAAGAGGTCTAGGAAACTCTGTAACTGTATCTCCTCCTCATCTTACGCAGGTACATAGTATGGCACTCTTGACTAACTCTCCACAAAATGGTCATCACCCTAGTCCATATTAGCCTTCTTTCTGATAGACATAGATTTGACTGGTGGTTGGTGTTAGTTCAGTGCCTAGAGATATGAGTATGGCTTAATCAAAGCACCCAGGAAAAGCAGGCAATAGAAAGAATCAAAACCATCACTTTGTGATAGGGTTGGTCTCAACTGGTGTGCCATATTGGAGCCCTGTTGTAAGTTCTAACAGGTTGGTTGGGAAAGTACAAATCCGACTGATCCCTAAGAGGCAAACAGACAAGGAAAACAGCTAAAGGTAGGTTGATGTACTTTTTACTTAAACACTTATGATGGTTTCCAGACTTTTCTTCTTCTCTAGAACCTGGCCTTGGTAGACTGACTTGACAATCCTTCTTAGAGGGAACTGATCTGCTGGACATTCAAGTCTTGCACTGGAAGGTTTCTGTGGTGAGAAAAAATCTGCTTCCCTGTCTTTGTCTGGATCATCAAGTCCCCTGTGAATGAACAAACCAGCCAGTTCTGAGGGATAAAGGGAACTCAGCCAACCCCCAAATATATAAAAGCACAGACCCAGCAGACTCAGAAGCCGTCTTGGCCACCT
Organism: Peromyscus maniculatus bairdii; assembly: GCF_049852395.1. Taxonomy (NCBI): domain Eukaryota; kingdom Metazoa; phylum Chordata; class Mammalia; order Rodentia; family Cricetidae; genus Peromyscus; species Peromyscus maniculatus. Next base: position 100,171,755 of record NC_134854.1, read on the forward strand.
TCTTGACCCAGGAAGCCTATCTCCTTGTATACTTTTCCATGTGTTATGCTTCTGCATTCAATAAAACCTAAGTGCTAACTTTTTGCTTTTCCTGCCTTTTTTTATCCTTTAAATCTGCAGAGAAAAATAATTAATTCCTACAGATCTGGAAGGCCTCACTATGATGGCCTCAGATTCATGTTACATTGTAACTGTCTTGGGAAGATTGAGACATATGAACTTACAGCATACCTGAAAGTTTTCTATACTTTAGGCCCTTTGACTTCCACAGTAGATGTCAACAACTCTCCTCTCCAAATAACTTCATATCCCAACCTTGTATATTACTTCTTGCTCCATCATTCACTAGGATTCAAATAAAGACTCTGAAAGGTTTTGGAAGTTGTTCGAGAGTTCTTTAGAAAGGTTATTATCTTGGACAGATAGACAGAGAGGCCATAGCATGGTGGGAGTTCTGAGAAAGGTTTAGGCTTGTCAGCAGACATAGGCAGGGCGGTTCAGTCTCTAATAAAAGGAACAACAGTCCAGATGACAGAAGAGGGGTCTTATACTTATCTCTGAGGAAGAAGGAGGTTTCACAGTACAAGCCTGCAACAAGACTCTTTAATTTCAAGCAAAAGACAGGGAAAGAGGAGAGTAATAGATGTGTGGCCACCAAAATCCCTTTTGACTTTGATATAAACTTAAAACTTCACTGGGTAAGAGAAGCTGGCTCCAGGAAGTCTGTAAGCTAGGGACTCACAGACAATGCCTCAGTAGCTTGCCTGTATATCTAAGAGGAAAATGGCTGCAACAGATATTGGGGCCTAACCAGTGACTGGATGTCTAACATTATATTCTTATGGTCTCTTCATTCTCTCTGCATCAAAAGTTAACTATGTTAGTGTTAGTGAGAAGTCTACTCAGTAAAGAGCACTGGCTGCTCTTCCAGGAGTCCCATGTTGGCTTCCTAGCACCCACATGGTGGTCACAACTCCCTGCAACTCCAGTACCAGAGGAACTGATGCCTTCATCTGGACTCTGTGTGTACCAGGCATGTCCTTGTGCACAGACATACAAACAGGTACTCACCTACACCCATGGAAGTAAAACAAAATTTTCTTTAAAAAAAAGTTATATATTTTAGCCCTACCTATTTAGACCATACTCAAATCTGAATGTTAATGTATTGAAGAGTATTAATCATCAGTATTACTTGGACCTAGGTACAGCCTCTTATGTCTCACAGGTACAGCAGAAGCCTTCAGCAGACATCTGTTTCTAGTTTTAGAAAAAGCCTCACTGTTTATGAGTTACCCCAAAGGATCCAAGGTAAGAGTAGTTCAGGTCCTGTGATTTTGGCAAAGTGAATAGCACTACCAACAAGTTTCTGAGTGAAGGAATAGAAAGGACATGGGAAATTTGGGTGCAACTCCCGATTCTGCCACTAAATGCCTAAACACGCTTAAATTCAATGTGTAAATCACTTCTTCAAGGACGCTTTGAACTGACCTATAAAAGGAACTCTTCACTGGTTAAAAAGCCAGTGGTGAGGTTTAATATGCTATTGCTTCTATTTTATGACAGGGTACCTTTATCCTCAGCCTACAGTCTCTGTGTATCTACTTTGCCAGTTCTATGTAGATCACCAGCCCTTGACCTGCTCTTGCTTCATTTTTTAGTTAGTTCTTCCCTTCCAAATACAAACAGAAGCTCTCCTGAATAAGTTTGCACTTAGGAGTAGGGCTTTCAACACAAAATCAGTTATCACAAAGGTTGTCCTTGAACAAGAAGAAATGTCTTCTGTCTTTGTCTAATTTAGTTCTTTACTCCTTTTCAGAGTTTTAGGACTTCAAGATAATGAGATCTAATGGGAAAAATAATGATAGTTCAAGCTTGGCATGGCCTCAAGAGAGAGGGTAGAGTGAGGAGAGAGACTGAGAACCAAGTCTGCAATAATGAAGAAAGCATGTGCAAATGATTCAATAATTTTTCTTTCACATCTCCTGCACAGCCACAAAAACATTTTCATTTTTCTTGCATTATAAAGTTCCAAATGTCTGAGGTGGGCATGTTTGTGTAGTATGCATGCGTGTGTGTGTGTGTGTGTGTGTGTGTGTGTGTGTGTGTGTGTGAAGGCTAGATACCAATGGCTAGGTTTGCCTCCATGGCTCCTATGCTAGGGTTAAAGATGCACACAATCATGCTCAGTTTTAACGTGAGTTCCAGGAATCTGAGTGCAATATTTACATTTTCCTGGCAGACACTTTACTACCCCAAGTACCATAAAGTTCCAGCTTCAGTGGTATTTATCTATCCATGTTTTTATTATTTAAAAGTTAACCAAGAGCCCTACTTTTGCTTAGTTGAAAGTACAATGTTTTGTTCCCTCTGGCTGTTTTTAAGCCTTTTCTTATCTTTAGTTTATAGCAGACTATTCATGTCATGTCTAGCTCTGCTTTCCTTTCTTTCTTTCTTTCTTTCTTTCTTTCTTTCTTTCTTTCTTTCTTTCTTTCTTTCTTTCTTTCTTTCCTTCCTTCCTTCCTTCCTTTCTTCTTTCATTCATTCTTCCTTCCTTCCTTCTTTTCCCCCTCTCTCATCTCTTTCTTTCTGTTTATTCTCTTTAAGAATTCTAGTAGCTTTTAAAGCTTTATTTATCATTTTTTATGTGTATTATGTAACTGCTCAAATTTGTGTGCACCATTTGCATACATGAGTTCTCAGAGGCCAGAAGAGGGCATTGGATCCCTGGAACTGGAGCTATAGGAAGTTATAAGCTGACACATGGATGCTGAGAATTGAAATCAGGTCCTCAACAACATCAGCAAGTGATTCAATCACTGAGCTATCTCTCAAATCTTTAACTTGATGTCTTTGTCTTTCTTCTTTTAGGAAATTCTTTATCATTATTTCCTCAAATATTTCATGTGCCTATTCTGTTTTTGCCTTGTGAGCCTCTACTTACATTTACATCATATTGTTTCACCTTGTCCTGAATTTTCCTTAATGTTCAATGAGGTAGTATTTTATTAAAACATCACCCATATCAATATTACATTTCCTTGTCTTTAGTCTGCTTTTGTATACATTTACTGAGATGTTAATTTTGGTTATTATACTCCCCAAATTCATCTTGTTCTTCCTCTTATTTCCATCCTATTTTTGAAGATATATCTGCACTATAAGAGAAGTTTAAGCATGCATGTTAGGCATCTGGGTCAACTCATTGGCCCTAACCCCAGTTATTCTGGATTAGATTTTATGGTGTGAAACCAAGAAATATGCATTGACCAAACACCATGTTTATTTGAGCTACAGATCTTCAAAACAACAGGGCTCAATAACGTTAACATGGCAATCACAGAATACATGTTGTGGAGAGAATAATTAGTTTCCTGGGATTGGATGTAAAGTCGCTTTAAAACATCTTCTCAAACTCACACTCAATTTGACGGTATAATGCCCTGTCCATTAACTTACATTTCACCCTTGCCTGCATCTCACCCACTGTGCAATTATAATATGTAGAGCAGGCTACATTATCAATATGCATGACCTATCAAATGGCAGACAAGGTGAACCAGCTAATATCCCTAAGAGGAATTTTCATTTTGCATATCATGACATTTTTCTTAATATTATGTTGATATTCAGTAATGTTGGGTAAGCAACATTTGATTCTGCCAATTGCAACTTGATCTCATGCCTTCAACAGGACTCATGTAACAGAATTTTGAGTATTTGCATGGGCAAGGTCAGTAGTTACCTCAAATTTTACCATGACCAAATTAAAGAGGTATGGGGATTTTTCTAAAGAACACCTAAAGACAACCTCTGTGTCTGGACACAGAAAAGATCAAAGCTAGTGGAATTATTATCAGAGAATTCATGCACAAGTATTTTACTTCCGTTACCCCAGTGTTCTAATGAAAGCATCCTGGGGACACCTGTGAACCAGGTAATTAACTGCATGTCCTCGTTTCCCCTAAGTGTGTTCATAGATGCTTAACCACAAGTCTTATTTCAGGTTCTCATTTTTGAAATATAAAAGGAATTTCATGTCTCAAGGTACCTGAAGCTTTGGACTTCACATCCCTGTCATCCCTCAAATCTCTCAGGCTATTATGACAATCTCTTCCCCTCTGAATGTTTAGCTTTAAGTGACTTCCTTGATAAATTCTACTCTTAGATTTTGACCTCAGCATATTCAAGGACAACTGTACCCGTAGAAAAACTCACCATCTCCAACTCTAAAATGTGGTCAGATTATTGAAATATTTCTAGGCTTTAGCTTTTTTCAAAACAGGAATGTATGCATTTATACTGCATCAGTAATTATGAAAGATGAAGAATGAACTTAAGGTTTGCTCAGTCTCATGCCTGGTGCTGTAATATAGCCAACTACTGGTGGATGGAGAAGTCACAGATCCTAGAGGAGAACCTACTACTGCCATTTTCCTTATAAATACTTATCACTACATCCACATATAAGTACAGCTCTCACCTCTAACCAGAAAAGCTTTTTTTTACCCAGCAGGAAGAGGCTAGTACAGACACCCACAACCAATCAAATGCAGAGAGTAAATAACCATGACATGCCAAGTCCAAAATAGTACATCTGAAAAACAATCCCTCCATTGAGGAAGTGGGGCCAGAAAAAGTGTAAGAACTGGAGGACCAGGATGTCTGCTGTAGGATAGTATCTTCTAGACACGATAAGCATACTGAACTCATGAACTCTCAAAAATATTGTTTCAGAAAAACAACTTGCATAATGACCACACCAGACAACATGCCAACAATGATGGGGGATATTTCACAAGGACTCACCCCAGATGAGAAATTATAGGTAACCAGTGTAGTGGGTAGCCATTCCAGCTTGGATCTGGAAGTTCCAACTCCCATTGAGACTCTGGCAACTGTCATGCCTATGAGGCGGGGCCAGGGGAGGTGTCTGGAGACCCTAGAGCTGGATGGGCGAGGGCTCTCTCTGTTCTGGGTCCCTGAACAGTGGAGGTGAACTGAGCAGAGCTCCAGAGAACACCGCTGGACTGAGATACACCTTCCCCAGACCCTGTGGCCTACCTATCCCTTAATTTGTGAGTTACGCCATTAAATAAATATCCTTTTAACTACGTGGAGTGGCCTTAATTTCACCAATAAACCAGTGGCTACTGAGAGGTAGAATCAACTTTCTTTGGGAATGAGACCCCTGGTAGTTTATACTATCCCAAATGATCTGCTCTAAATGCATGTGCACATAAGCTATACTAAATGTACTCAGTAGAACATACACATATGTGTATATGTTTATGTATATTGAGAGCGAATTTTTGCTTTCTTTGTCCGTGAAGATACCCAAAAATGTCTTTCATATATATGTGCACACACACACACACACACACACACACACACACATATATATATATATATATATATATGTTATATGTACACATGTGCTGTAAATATAGTCAAAATCCAGAGAATAAGTGACTATGACATGCCAAGCCCCAACTAGTACATCTAAAGAACAATCCCTACATCTAAGGCTCAGGGAATATGAAGCAAGTGTGGCCAGAAAGATTTTAAGAGCCAGAGATCAGGATGCATATAAATATGTGTGAATCTGTACATACATAGACACACACACACACACATATATATATATATATGTAAAACAATAAAATTATAGAAGAGATCATGAATCTGAGAGTGTGTGGAGGTAGGGGATCAATTAGAAGGGCAAGAGGAAAAGATGGAAATGATGTAAATACAACATGCTCATGTATAAAATCTTGAAAAAATGTATCTTAAAAAATGAAGGATGGGCTCTAAAGATAATACCATTAAAAGGATCTCATTAAGTGTAGCTGAAGTTTTCTCCAGTCTTGCCCAGCCCCACAGACCTCATAGCCGCTTATAAAATAATCACTCAGAAGCTTATTTAATTAAAACTGCTCTGCCATTAACTCAGGCTAACTAATGACAAGCTCTTACACTTAACCCATAATTCTTATTTATGTTTAGCCACGTGGCTTGGTACCTTGTCTCAGTTCTGCCTTCACATCTTGCTTCCTCTGTGTCTGTCTGGTGACTCCTGACTCAGCCTTCCTGTTCCCAGAATTCTCTTCTCTGCTTATCCCGCTTATACTATACTTCCTGCCTAGCTACTGGCCAATCAGCATTTTATTTATCAACCAAATCAGAGCAACATACATTCACAGCATATAGAAAGACATCCCCAGCAATTAAGTAACTGTATAGGAGTTCAAAATGTACTTTGTTCATTAGTTCTCCTGATGAAGGTCATACTCTACTTGAGTAACATTTTATTTGATTCAGCACACCATGAGAGAGGGTCTTGCTATTTTACTCAGGTTGGCCTCAAATATGTTATCTCCCTCTGTCTCTCTCCTCCTTTCTGACTCCTATGATTACAGTCATGTCCTATCAAGCTCAGGTCTTTGATTCCTTTTAGATGCTTCTTGGCTGTAGTCTGAGCCAGCCAGGCTTTGTTCCTAACCTGTTTACTTTCTCTCTGCATAAAGAGCCTGCAGAGCCCACTGCTGCTCTGTCTGGAACCAGGACCAAACTGGACATGTTATTCTCTACACAGCAGCAATCACTGTATATTGGGTCTACAAATTCATGAATAATAAAGCTTTTTTTCTTTTTTGTGAATCTTACGCTTTACCCACACTGTAAGACTTTTTGGTAGCCAGCTCTTTGGTGTCTAACTGTAACTCTGTCCCTTTAGCACTATCAAAAATCTCTAAGAAAGGAGAAGTAACAAAAAATTTTTTCCAATTGGTCATATTTGATAATCCAATCATTGAATTTAGAAATCTTGAATGTTGAAATCTAATATTGTCATTTTGTAGTTGTATAACCTAGGGCAGACTGGTGTGAATTTGTGATGGTTTGCACAAAGAAGGCATAGAATCATGCATGAAAATGTGTTTGCAGAGGAGAGAGGTGTTTTCTATGTTCATTGTTAAGTGGGTTAGAGATTTTTTTTTTAAAGAGAACTACAGTGACACCAGAAATGAAACATGGACAGGAGGTCTGCACTAAGTATCAAATCCAGTGTTTTTGTTTTACTTTATTGTTTTATTATTACCTTTATTAAAAACAGATTTTTCTCTCATATAATATATCCCAACCACAATTGCATCTCCTTCGACTCCTTTCAGATCCCCATCTCCTCCCCTCTCCTCCAGATCTATCCCCCCTTACCTTTCCTTTTTAGAAAAGAGCATGCCTCCAAGAGATGACAGCCAAAGAAGACAAAACAAGATAGAATAAGACAGGAATAAAGCTTTCATATCAAGGTTGGATAAAGCAACTCAATACAAAGAAAAGAGTCCCAAGAGTAGGCAAAAGAGTCAGAGATACACCACTCTCACTATTAGGTGTGATATTGTATTCCCCCAAATATTGTGCATGCTAATAAACTTATCTGGGGTCAGAGACAGAGCAGCCACAATATTAAACATAAAGGACACACAGTGGTAGCACACGCCTTTAATCCTAGCAATCCAGAGGCAGAAATCCATGTCTTCAAGGATACAGACAGGCATGGTGACTCATCACTCCTTTAATCCCAGAAAGCAAGCCTTTAATCCCAGGGAGTGATGGTAGAAGGCAGAAAGATATATAAGGTGTGAGGACCAGGAACTAGAAGCATTTGGTTGGTTAAGCATTTGGCCTGGTTAAGCTTTCAGGCTTCCAGCAGCAGTTCAGCTGAGAGCCATTGAGATGAGGACACAGAAGTATCCAGTCTGAGGAGACAAGACCAGCAGAGGAATTGGCAAGGTGAGATAACTGTTGCTTGTTCTGCATCTGATCTACCAGGATTTCATCCCAATGACTGGCCTCAGGTTTGATTTTATTTATAAGAACTTTTAAGAGTCATGCTACAGTTAGGAGTCTCACAAAAACACCACAATAACATATCCATAGAGGTTCTGGTACAGCCCTATGCAGGGATAATAGGGAAGAAGGAAATAATGTAATATAATCTCAAAAAATAAATAAAGTTAACTACAACCTTTTGATGAGAAGAAAAGGTTATACTTTTGAAAGTTGGTCTTTGCTCTTTTTCCTGTTCAGTTTACTGAAGTTGGTTAGATTGTTATAAACAAGGGAGGCAAACTCTCTGGATATGTGATTAAATACTGATAGCATTTTGCTTCTGGTGTGATTTTGTCTTGCTTTGGCCCACCTCCTATATTTTATATGGTTCACTCCATATAATGTGTGCTTTATTTAAACCCATCAAACTCTTCATGTCCATCTTCCTGTGATACTATCTTGATGCCATGCAGCACATAGCCTTGGACTCCAGGCCCCTCCTTAAGGCTCACCCAAAAAAACCAAATCCTTAGAGTTTTTACTCAGAGATTCCATTTGCTCCTGGAGGCTTTTACTTGTGAGTCTAGAAAGAGAGAATTTGTACACATTTTTTTTCAGACAATCAAAACATATTTTTCCTGTGCTCAAATATTTCATAAAACTTGCTTTTTATAGCCAAGTGCCACCCCTGGCCTTGTGGCCTGGGCAGCGGTAGCAGGCACCACTACAAAGAACAAGTATGTGATAGAGAGATGGGAAAGATCGAAAAATGGAGCAGCTCATGCACTATGGAGTGAGGCAGAACCGGAGATATGATGGCAGTGACAGGTGAGAGAAGGGGATGACATCTCCATGCTGTCACTGCCCAGTAGGGTGGGCTGGATGGTCTACAACAGCCTAGAACTTAAGGAGACACAGACTCAGCCCCAAACCTACCACATGACAGAGGGAGGCCCCTGGCTCTGGTCAGCAATGGAGGCCTGAGATGAGGGAGGGTTCACTTTCTCAATGGAACGTCCTCAGAGGCTCAGAGGATGCCTGTACCCATGATGCCACCAGAGGCCATGTTAATGTTGATGGTCTATGCTCCTGTTCCAGGTCATGATTAAACCTGAGACCTGTGTAGACATGTGCCTTTTGTGCCACTACCTGATGCCTTGGTGATGTCTTCAGGCTTTGCTGCCTCAGGGTGCCATACTGATGTGAGTGACAAGTATAACCACCTGAAAACATGTCAAGACTCATGGCCCATGCAGCCACTGAGGGCCATGAGTGAATCAGGTCCATGTTGATGTCTATGGCCAGTGCTACCACTGAATCCCATGTGGATGACCCTAGTCTGGACTGCTGCCTGAAACCACATTAACAGTGTGTGCAGGAGGAGACCTATCCCCACCCCTCACTGGCCTACAACACTATGGTACAGGCAGTGGCATGGGCAATGGAGAGCTGGCTCTGGTCACCGCAAGGCTCTCCTCAGTTGATGACTTATAGCACAGAGTCATTAGAGAAAGACGAATCCTCCTTTAGGGGACTGGTCACTAGGAATCTGACCATGCTCTAGTGAATATATGGAAAACACAAAATGGACTATTTTTTTATCTGGCAGGGGAGGTCACAGGAGAGAGGAGGCAGATGTGAGAAGACTAAGAGGTGAGCATGATCAGTGTGCATGATGTGAGATTAGATTCCCAAATAATCAATAAAAAATAATTTAAAAAATACCTGAATGGAAAGCAAAGGATATGCAATGAAACCCTTTAAGCTAAATAAAGACATCAAAAGAATTATGAGGATATTCCTACCAGGAGAAAAACATTCTATTCCTTTTTACTAGCTAAAAATAGATCATCCTTATTTGATGTGCTAAAGTTTCTAGCCATACTTACACACCAGCCAAACTTTCATACATACATGAATATGTAAGGGGCTCATTTTCTCTGAACACTTCTGGTTTGAGACAATTACTGTCAGAATGTCCTACATGTCTTTAAGGACTTCTGAAATATAGTAAGCTACAATATATACAATATATATATATTCCCTAACTCCAATCTCTAGTACAATATCTAGTACATCCTCCAATTTTGTCTGTTGATTTTGTTGCATTTTCTTGGAATTCCTTCGCTTAACCTCAGTTCACCACTCTGGCCACCTACCTGGAAAAGAACAATCTTGTAATCTGTGTTTGTAGTAGATGATAAATGTACCTCTTTAGTTTTGTCTCCATAGTCATAGGACCTCCATAGTCATCTTATGCTATCAGGCAGCATTTAGGACTAGAAAACAATTTCCCTTGTTTGTTTCTCCTCTTCCTTCTTATCCCTAACCTCACACATGCAAACATGCACACACACACACACTGCACGTGCGCGCATGTGCGCGCACACACACACGTACACACACATAAACAGAGAGGCAGAGACAGAGAGAATGAAAAGGACAGGGAAGCAGAAGTGAAGAAGAAGATGGCGAGAAAGGAAATATATTTCTATTCAGCATCTGCATATACTAAACAAAACATGCAGTTTGTTGTCTCTTTCATCTACGGAAAATAATTGTTACAACACTGTTGAGTCTTTCTCTCCAGAAGACAGCCCTCCTTCCTTGTCCTACCCTTTGTTTACCCTCAAGGTTATCTTTGCCATTATTAAAAATAATATTCAGAATTGAACACTGGACTTTAGAAGACATCTGGCTGTGTGGTGTGTCAAGTGTGACTACCTGTAGCTATCCACAAAGTAGAATGGCCCCTGGGAAAGGGAAGGCAAATGACAATGGTCTCTTAGAAATCATTTTATTGGGAATAGACAGTCTTTCTAGAACCCATAAAGTGACCTCCTGTGCATTGGAGCTCAGTTTTCTAAGCCAGAAGAGCCGCAGGTAACAGCTTGAATGGCATTGCTTTATTTTTCTTTTAAAAGATTTCTCTCTGTTGTAAGTCAGGCAGCCTGGGGCAGCTCTCTCCAGCCTTCTTGGCTGAAGTTAAAAATCAAGATGTCTGGGTTTTTGCCCTCTGCCCAGATCTAACTGTGTGACATTTGTCACATCACTAAAACTTTGTGGACCACGGTTTCATTATTCCTGAAGTAAAGAGAGTATGCCTGCAATCTGGGAGATGGACTGCTACTATCAAATATGACGATGTCAGTTATAGGGACACTTTGAAAATTGCAAGGGACCATAATAATGGAAGGATTCACTATCTTAAAAATGTACTTCTACTTTGGGTTGGATACAAGCCTGAATTTTCAGGGCTACAGCTTGCCATTGTTGACTGCGTAACTCAGGTATCCATGGTAACAGTACTATGAGATTTGGTGATTGTTTCTATGAGGCTGTGTTTGCTATATTGCCCAATTCCAACAACATTTCCTCAGACATCCTCCTTCTTAGTCTGCTGGTAGAACTGAAATTCCTGTTTATTCTACTCAAAACACTTCTTTCTTGGCTACTGTGATAACCATCTTGTTGGTGTCCTCCGAGAGCTCACCTTAGCCCTTGTGCCATTTGTCAACCTGTCCTGTCTAGATGTAATTTTGCAGGGCTTAGTGCTGGGCCATCATACACTGTACTCACTTCCTACATAATCTCCCTAAATCTTACTGCTTCAAATAACTTCTTGTAAATGACTTCACAATATCCCATAGCTGTAGCCTTCTAAGGTCCCTAAACAACAGTTCTTGAGGGCTCACAGGGAATCCCATGATCACCATGGCTTATGTCCAATGTGCTAAGCTTTTCCAGGAATGTGAAGTATTGATAACAAAATAGAGCTATCACCTCAAAGAGAATAAATGATGGTTTGTGATCCAGTTTGGGGCGTTTACCCACCAACCTCACATCTCCCCAGAGTTTTCTTGAGTGTGAGCAGCAGGAAATATTAGATAGAAGGATTTATTACAGAGAATCTTGCAGAGATAAACAGATAGAAAATAAAGGGTAGCCTCGAGAAAGCCTGGAACCTTTTCCAACGGGCCCCGACTATCTCTGCCCATGGTTTTTATAGAGACACCAAGCAGTGGAGCAAAAGACCTCCTCCCCCAGCACTGCCAAGTGCAGACCATCTCAGACACCTGCACTCAGGCCCGTGGTCCTAATCATCCTCTATGAGGACCTGTTTGGTAAAGCTATAAGGAACCCGAGAACGGGCTCCCACAATCCAGATGTTAGTGATCATGGTGCAGAAATGTGGTGTTTGGAGAAGCCAGAATTAATCACATTGCCATTGTGTTCTGTGGCCACAGATACTCATATTTGACTAAAAATTGGTATTCTCTCCGACCCCCCTTGAAGAGAGAGTTGTGTTTTGTGTTAGAACTTGATATACCTGCTACATTCATATCATGTGGTACTTTGAGGATGCTTGACTCTAGCCATCCATGCATTCACACAGAAATTATAGCATCAGCTTTCATACCTTCTTCCCCACTTACATTTAATTCATCACCAGTTTCTTCTGGTGTCATTGCTTTCAAATGATGGTTGCTTCATTGTGTTCATTACCTGCAGCTAAGTTGAGAGCATTCCTTGTCTGGATAGTGATGTAGAGCCTACCATCTTTCCACCATGAGACTCGGACCCATTCCTCCTCCAATCAATCAGAAAAAGCCAAATGGAACATTAAATAAAAAGGAAGAGAGTGGTTCAATATGCTTTCCCTTTGAATTTTTCTGATAACCCCAACATGTTCTCACATTCGATGTTCTGTTCCTGCTCAGGCTTGCAGTCTCACTTGGCACTATGGTCATCTTTGTTCTCTGGATGGAGTCTATCTTCTTTGATGTATCACCCTTCCTCATCCCACGGGATCAACTCCACATACTCTTCTTTCCATTTCTAAACTCCCTTGATACACAAGCATGGGTACATGTGAACACACACACACACACAGAGATACACAGACAAAAACAGAAGCTTCCACATTCTTCTAACCCATCTACAGACTTTTTATGCACTGCACAAATATTTCACTCCTAAAACTTTTTTCTCCTCCTTGAATAAATCAGAACCCCATGACATCTCTTTCCTTTATTTTTAGGAGCACTTATCACAGCTTGTAAATATCAAATAAAGTGGTTGTGTTTTGTTTTTCTCCACTGAAGTCTAAGTTCCATATGGAACTTTCTATTTTGACTCATTATTACTTCCTATGCAGGGCACAGAGGAGGCCTTTAATAAGTACTTGTTCGGTCAATGACCTTCTGTCCACAAAGGAGGAACTCAAAATGAAGAGGGTCTGGATAACTTCTCTGGGTCACATAGATGAGCAAATAGTACAGGAGAGTCCAGTTATAAGGAAAATGCTATACAAATCACCTCAGTACATCCAATGAAGCAGATACATCATTTAGCTACTGCATGGGTGTATTGTTTTCCGTATTAAGTCGATCACATACTAATATATGGCTTAGCCTAGAAAAATTTGCTCTAAGTTTTCTTTCCTGCAGAGTGTTTTCCCTCCTGAGATGGAAATTTTAAAGTTTTGTTTAGAAATCTGTGATTCTTCCTTGGGACTTTCAAAATTCTTGACACTAGTAAAGTAAATGAATTCTGATTACAGAGAAATAGATACATGTGGAATTAATGGAAAGATTATGAAGACAGATGTGCAGTAGACAAGGTCACACCCAGTAGCAGTCTTATCACACCTCAAAAACAGCCTGCGGAGATCTGCCTGCCTCTGCTTCCAGAATGCTGGGATTAAAGGCCAGTACACCACTGCCTGGATTTTGTCCTCCAAAATTCTAAAGCCTGAAGAAGACAATAGTTTATATTATCTTATATCTTCTCTGCTTACTGATCACATTTGCCATTTAAAACTGTGTGTGCCAAGCCATCACCTCCTTAATGAAGTCTGCAACCATCCCGACATCTTCCTTTTCTCTTTCTACTCCATTTTCCTCCAGTTAGTCACCAGACCAGCTGCTAATCACATTTCAGGGAGGACTACTGGTGGCTAAACATAGGGTCAGCATACATTAACTAACTTTGCCTTTCCTCCCAACACCCTGTCTTATCCTCAAGCTCACACATCCATTTTCTGAAATGCAAGACTCCTTCTGTGTCCCAGAAGTCAAAGACGGCAAGATTGCAAGTTTGCACTGAGGACTATTCATCAACAACAAGGCAAATGACCTTCCCACTTCCTCTGAAGCTTATAAGAAGTGACGCTCACTCTGCCACAGGGGACAGAAGTCTCCTCAGTGCTTCTGCAGTGATGCTCTCCATCCTGTTAATAACTCTTCTAATAAATCTCTTACCCCTGAGTGAGGTTGACTTCAATGTCCTGCTTTATGAGTACAATCAGCTTCAGTGTCCAAATCTGAAACAAGCCTTCTTTCTGCTTCCTTCTTCCTCTGTCTTCCCCTCTCTGTCCCTTCTTTCATATTCTGTAACAGTATGAGAGACACCCTAAAATATTGACATTTCTCCAGGAGGACACTGCCCAAACACCAGAAGATAGAATCTGGAGGCAGAACAACCAGAAGAAAAGGCATCTCTCAGGAAAAGGTTCTCATTCGCATATCACATCTACATCTACATATGTGTATTTCCTACCCAGTCTTTCACCTTTCCATAAATTGTAACACTGCCAAAGGCAAAGCAAAATGAAGATGAGAAATATTTTCTTTCTATTTCTAGCTCAAAGTGTAAATAAACCTCTTTCTGCCCATTCGTATATTGCAGCTGTGTGTGTGTGTGTGTGTGTGTGTGTGTGTGTGTGTGTGTGTGTGTGTAAACAACCACTTGCAGTCATTTGATCCCAGTGTTCTGTTAGAAATTTGAGAGAGTTCCTTCCTCTTTTCCAGATGATTCTGGGGGTCTCCAGGGGTCCCCTCTTGGTGTTGTTAGTCTCTTTAACAACATAATTTAAGAACAGGTTCAAATGGAGGCTTGAAGGTAATAATATTAGCGTTTAAAAGACAAACAGTAGGGGAAACATGCTGTAAATCTTGGCAGCTGCCTGGAGGGGGAGAATAAAGATGAGAAAAGGAATTTTAAGAAGCCATGCTGTTTGAGTTAAGCAGGCATGGAGGTCAGACCCAGAATGGGTAAGCAACTATGTGGTGGGAGGGTAGATTTAGAGGAGTAAAGAAACCATAAGTACCAGAGAAAGCATGTATAGATTCTGACCAGCATTCGAAACAAAGACAAACAAAAGTAAAAAGGGAAAGCTGCATCTTTCTAAGTGGGGCTCACAAATGTGGACAGATGCAGCAAAACCTCCCGGAGGCTGGTGGGACGTGTGCTAGGGTGTGGGAATTCTGCAAAGGGAAAGTACAGTATCTCAGGAAAGGGACAGTCATCCCACTTATCTCTCCATTATGGCAAGAAGTAAGCCAACCTTCCCAGGGGTGGTCGTGCTACCTGAAGGATGGTCGTTTGGCTAGGTGATCAACCTTTCCTAATCAGTGTTATGTCTCCACCAGACCACAGACTCCATTCTCATGGCCAGAAGGAAGAAGGTTTTCCCTTAATGGGCTTTTACTGCTACAGTGTCAGCCCCCCCGTAATTCTTTACCTCCTCACCCTCCTCTCACACTTCCTCTTCCCTCTCTCTCCCTCCTTTCAACATCGTGAATTATGTATTACCTCAGACTGCATCCAGAATTACTGCCTACAGTTTACTTGACTTTTATCTCCCCAGTGTGTTCCTCCCTTGGAATGTCTGTAGTCATTTGTGTTCTTTAGAATGGGGCCCCTTGGCTGCTTAGCTCAGTCAGTTCAATTTCATGAACAAGTTATTTCATCTCCATTGCTTTTTGTTACTTTATACTTTAAAAAAAAAGACACACAGTTGAGATTTAACTTCATTCAGGCTTTTTTTTCCCCTTATGCTTTGGGAACAATTCTACCAGTGAACTACATATCCAGCCCACCATTTATTTTCAGTGCTATATTATAACTAAGACATACTTTTGTTTTTAATTTAGTAAATGTAGATGAGATTGTTTTGATATTTCCTTAAAAAAATAATTACCAGTAGTTCTTCCTCATCTTTCCAGCCATGTTAGGTTCTCAATCTTAACACTTCTGTGAGGTTTGGAGAAAGTATTTAGGTAGCGTTGCCAGAAGAATTCTTAGGAGAAATGCTTTGAGTCTGTCACAATTTCTTTCTGTATTATACACATAAAAATGAAAGCTTCGCTGGAGGCAGAACTGCAGCCAAGCTAAGTTCCTTCCTTTGGAGGAGGATTAAGAAAGGAAAGTATTTTGCCTTCTTTCTGTGGATTTGTGTGGGATTCCTTACTTGTTGATTGAATTTGAAAGCTGAACCGATCTGTGTTTTGGTCTGCTTGCATGTGATTAATATTCTCAATTTAGTCTGCATGCTAGTTGGATTGTATTTTTCCATGTTGATACTGATTACTCATGTCCCACTGGGCTATGCTCACTATTACCAGGAGACCCACTGTGTGCAGACTCATGTCACACGGGCTGTGCTGAGTATTATCAGGAAACCTACTATGAGCACGCTTTATTCTTTTGACATGTCTAGTTATCTTTCCCCCAAACTATTTCCTTTATAAAAAATTTTTCCTACTGTGTTAAAGCTTAAGTATCTGACTTTTTAAAGCATCCATTCTTAATTATTTTCCAACATAGTTTTTTTTTTTTTTTTTAAATTGGTTATTTGGGAGTTACACATAATGCTTCCCTGATCACATTCACTTCCCCGTCTTCCCAGGTCCACCTCCCCTCCCTTATAACCTCTCCCAAAGAAAAGAATAAGAAAAAAGAAAGAATGAAAGAAAAAAAGAAGGGAAGAAGAAAGGAAGAATGAAAGACAGAAAGAAAGGAAGGAAGGAAGGAGGAGGAAGGAAGGAAGGAAGGAAGGAAGGAAGGAAGGAAAGAAAGAAAGAAAGAAAGAAAGAAAGAAAGAAAGAAAGAAAGAAAGAAAGAAAGAAAGAAAGAAAGAAAGAAAGAAAGAAAGAAAGAAAATACCAAGAGTGTATGTTGCCCATGCACTCTGCACTCTCTGGAGCATGGTCAGAAACCAGGTGGATGTCCATGATCTGTGTTGCCATTCTCAATTTTTGTCTTTGCATTTCTTTTAAAATTCTGATAGCTATTTTATTTCTTTAGCTTTCATCTTACGTTGGCTTGCTTTTGTGCAAAGCAAACATCTCAAAACTTGTTGGAAAGAAAATGAGCTTTTTTTTTTTCCATTTTCCAGTGGTGGTAAATCAATTTCTGAAAGAGAAATGCCCAGAGCATCAGCAAATCTGTATTCTTTAACTCTAGAAATGATTCCATATATCCCATGTCAGCTTTGCTGTGTGATTTTTTTAAAATATCTCCATAATCAGTGAGCCATACTACCTCATAGCTAGCGTATTACACGGTCCTGCTGCAAATGGAAAAAGTTGTGTGATTTAACTTAATTTTTATAGAAGAACATGCTGACAGTGCAGCCTGTGTGCAAGAGCAAATGGACTGAAAATAGAGAAAGCAGTAACCAAAACAGAGACAAAGGGAACGTCTTGCTTTAGTGAAGATGACAGACAGGTCTGACTTTGGTGTCTATAGTCTATGGGACCATCTTGGTGAACTATAACTCTGCAGCCATCTTCACATTCCTTTTGAACATATGAGAGTGTGCCTCAGAAATAATCATCTCAGTTTCTTCTATAGTGTGGGTGATGTCTGATCGTTATTGTTCTCAGGTAGAAACAAGGGGGGTTACCTGTCTCCTGCACATGGCTTTTCTTTTTTTCATTGAGCTTGATTTTTGATGTTCCAATGCAGAGTGCCAATGAAGGAGTGTGTGTCTGCCAGTGATAACAGCAAACAGGGTTTCCTCTTAGCTGTATTATTAATAAAAGAATTTAAAATTGGACTCAAATGAACCTAGAGGACAATTTTTAGTCAAAAAGAAAAATTCCAGGGGAGGCAAGATGCAAATGTAGGCAGGTGCATGAAGACAGAGAATGAAGAAGAGAAGTAGTGGAGAGGGGGGAGGACCATGACGTTTTGGCCTTAAGCAGGATTGGAAGAAATCTGCGTGGTGGAGAAGCAGAATCATGGTGGGGGAGAGAGCTTTAGACATAGAGTACGGGATTCCAAAGTGGTAGGGAAAGAATTCTTAGCACAGAAATAGAAAGAAAAACATGCAAAGCTATATCAGACAGACCTCATAAAGCCCGTGGCTGTAGTTCTGGAAGCTACTTGCTATTTGGGGCAGTAATTCTAAGAGGAAACTATGTAGTGCAATAGAAGCTGAAGGGCAACCAGGGCCTGGGGAAGCTGCCTACCTGGAGGATGTGGCATTGCTGTGACTGTTAACTTATAACCTGGCCACAGCGCGTGCTTCGTAGCACTATTCCATTGCTAGCACAGTCACCATCTCCTGGGACTCTGTAGGGAGGAGTTTTTTCCTGATTGATTTTTTTGCCTAGACTAATGACTGTCTTGTTTTGTAAGTTACTTGGAGAAAAAGACCTGGGAGCCCCGATTTTCAGCACACCAGTCCCAGCAGCAGCACATCAAACTCTAAAATGCTCTTTGAAGAAGATGGTGACTGTAATGGCACTCATTCTTATGTAGATTCTGCGGATCTCTGAAGTTACAGTTTGCCTGTCTTTGCTTTCAGGTCGACTCAATTTGAATGATCATTCTAAAAGAACGCTTCTTTAAAATGGTTTGAAAAGGTAATCCCACTGTCTATAAGATCTGAGCCTCGGGAAGCTTTGGGAGAAAGCCGCCTTGATATTTCTTCTCCATTGATACATCTCTTCCTAGTTCTCTGGTACATTTCCTTTTTGATGCTCCCTCTACTCGGTGTCTGCACCTGAGGGAGATTTTAGGAGGTTTTGAACTAATCTCTTCTCTTAATCTTCCAATAAAGAGGAGACCATGCTTTATGTTTCAGAAGATAGCATTCTAAAGTAACTCAGAAGGCAGAGATTTGAGACCTATTGGAGAGTGGTGGATTTCTGTGGCCCCATTCAACCTGCAGTGTTGGACTGCTGAGTCCTGGCCTATTTCTCTGACTGGGAACATCTGTACTTCAGATGTCTTCGCTCCTGGCTCTGTCATTGTGGCTTCTCCTTGAACCGCCTCTTATCTTGGGAGAAGGCAGGAACAGGGTGACTGGAGGATAAGGACATTCAGTATTCATCACTGAAAACTGCCTCCAGAGTGTGGGGTGTGAGTATATTTGTAAATGTGGGAGTGGGTGTGAACAGGAGTGTGTGTGTATGTGTGCAGGTATGTGCATGCATGATGTGTAAGTTTTTAAAAGTGTGTGAGCATGAGCCTGTTTCATGTGTGCATATGGGTGTGTGTGCATGTGGGGAGGAGTATGTTTATAATGTGTTGCTGTGCAAGTACAAGAATCTATGTGTGAGTGTATTTATGTGTGTGAGTAAAACTTTGTGTATATATGTGCACACATATGGGCATGCAAGTGCATTCCTGTATTATGTGTTTGTGTGTATGAGTACATGTGTGTGCATGTATGTGTGTGAGTGGGACTTAATGTGTCTGAGTATATTTGAGTGCACTTAGTGTTCAAGAATGTCTGGGATTTCTTTGGGTTACACAGCCCCTGGAGGTATAGAAATGAGAAGTCCATTTGCCTGGGAAGCTTGTTCAAAGGCAAATGGCAATTGTTGCTTATTTTGGTCAACAGGGTGCAATATAGTCATTTTTGTTTGGGGTTGTGCTATCTTGAGAGAGTGTGAGGTACTGGCTAGAAGCAGGACAATTCATCTTCTTGAGAAGGTCCACTCTAGACTCTTCTTAGCCTCTTCACATTTTATAGTCACTATGCACCAGCCTTCACTCTTTGGGGTTAAGTATGGGACTCTTGGCCAGTGCCTGTGCCCTAAGTAGGATAATTGCTCACTGTAGCCATTGCACAAGAAGTCTTAGAAATCTAGATAAGCCTACTCCCTGATTGCCAAGCTTAGGCTACTCCTTAAAACTCCATTTGCCACTGTTCTGACCCTGGGAGCAGCCTACCACATGCATCTGCCTGGCAGGAGTCTCATTTCAAGTTGCTAACAACAAAATGTTCCA
The DNA here is from genome assembly GCF_049852395.1 of Peromyscus maniculatus bairdii. NCBI lineage: Eukaryota > Metazoa > Chordata > Mammalia > Rodentia > Cricetidae > Peromyscus > Peromyscus maniculatus. The sequence continues at coordinate 100,191,615 of NC_134854.1, forward strand.
ATTTGAATCTGTTCAAGAGTTGTTACCTTGTGTCCTGCCATCAAGAGTCCTACAAAGCAGCAGGGTACTGTTAAGATGCCTTCATTATGAGGAGCTGAAAGTCCAGGTCAACTCACTCAAACAGTAAGGGGCATCTCTACTTTCCAACGTAGAATCCGAACAGTGTCAACTTCAGGGACATTTGGGAGGGAAAGGAACTCCCTTTTCTCTGCGGTTCTCATTATTCTGTGGAGAGGAGGCTTATCCCCATTCTACTTTACCCCATACTGTGAGAAACTATGGCTTTTAGGCTGAGCCTCCCTCTGAGACATTGGGTGCCACAAATCAGCAGTTGACCACATTTTATTAAAACGTATCCTTTGAAAATGTGTGTATATAATTAAGTATGATTGTATCCAACCCTGTTTCACCTCTCTAACTTTCCTGCATCCCCTGCCCCAACAAGTTCCACTCCCAACTTCATGTCACTGTCCTCTTCCTCCTCCTTCCTATAGTAACAGACTAAGTGTGGGGCATTTACCCACCAACCCCACAGTTCTCAAGAGTTTTCTTGAGTGAGAGCTGCAGGAAATATTAGATACAAGGATTCAGAGTGTGGAGATAAACAGATAGAAAATACAGGATAGCCTCCAGAGGGCCTGGAACCTATTCCAATGAGCCCCGACTGTCTCTGCCCTAGGGTATTTATAGAAACACCAAGGGGTGGAACAAAAGACCTCCCTGCAGCAGAGCCAAGTGCAGATCATCTCAGACACCTGCACTCAGGCTCGTGGTCCAATTATCCTCGCTATGAAGATCTGTTGGGTAAAGCCACTAGGAACCTGAAAATAGGCTCCCACAACTAAGTTCAATTAGTGTTGTCCAGATGTGCGTAGGTGTAGATGTAACCAATCGTATTATTAAAATAAGAAACACAGAGCCAAGGTAAAAGAGAAAAGCCGAGAGGTCAGAGCTCAGAGATAAAATCTTACCTCCTGCAGTGCTCCTAGCTTCCCCGAGAGAGGGAGGTACTTCCTGTGTCCCTGTTTAAATAATCTTTCTGTTCTGCCTTCTCATTGGTTGTAAACCCAACCACATGACTGCCTCATCACTGCCTGTAAGTACCGCCCTCCAGGTCTTAAAGGCGTATGTCTCCAATACTGGCTGTATCCCTGAACACACAGAAATCTACCTAGCTCTTCTAACCACCACGCTCTCACTATGGCTCTAATAGCTCTGACCCCAGGGCAACTTTATTTATTAACATAAAATTAAAATAACATTTCAGTACAAATAAAATATCACCACATTTCCCCTTTTCTATTTTAATAAAAAGAAAAAAGGCAAAAGGTTATAACTAACAAAAGAAAAACTATATACAAAAGTACAATAACTATATACAATATATACAAGTAACAAATACCTAAACGATGTCTAGTCCATTTGTATTTGACAAATCAGAGAAAATAATTCCCTTATCTATCCTATTTTAGTAAGTCCAAAATGTATCTAATTCACTTTCTATCCTAATTAATCTTCAACTATAACTAACTAATCTTCAACTCCCTCAGAGACCCAAGAAGGAAATAATATTAGCTAACAAAAATAAAAACAGGAAGTGCACAAAAGCAACTTCCAAAAATTTTGTGAGTTGACAGAAACAGCCAGCTGCCTGGACAGTCACCTGAGGTTTCTCCACAGTGTTGGGGCATCATCTTCAGCCTATAGGCTTAGCGTATCTGACAGACTCATTTGTGAAGTAGGTTGTACACAAGGTCAACAGTTCAACCTCACACTGGGTGAGAGCAGTCCATGTACCAGAAACACCTGAATTCCACTAGTGTCATGTCATGATTCAGGATTTTAAATTCTGGAAATTGTTGATGGTTTTTGAATTCAGCTGTCCATTCTTCTTGGCTGTGTATATATGGCTTCATCTAAGCATGCCCTTCTCCACATCCCTCTATTAAATGCCGGTCTACTATTGAGAGGCGTGAGCTTTCAGTTGCTGTTCCATTGCACAACAGAAGCCATCGGCCCACTGCCTGTTCAGCTGCCTTCAAAGAAAAGGGCACTGTACCTTTTCCAGATTGTGAAGGCCACTTCAGGGATGGTGCCATATTGTCCTGGCCTCAGAAGATGCCTTCTGATAAAGCCATAACCATACTTGTTTTGGCAGGAATCGGTAGTCCTTTGTTTCGTGTTCTGTCTGTCCATTTTGTCCTGTTGATTTGAGGATACTTTGTTGTCCAGTGGCTAACTTTTGCCACAATGAAAATTAACTCCATATGCAGTTTCTTCAATGCCCATATTTTCTCTGAAGTAGATTGGTACTGCCAGGAGCTGACATGTCTCAAAAAAGAAAAATTTCTAAGTTATTAAAATATTTTAAATGCCATATTCGTTAGATCTCTGAAGGGTTTGAAGATGACCTGTCTAAAATATATCTGCTCAATTTTTAAAACATATCTAATATGACTACAATTTCTATTGTAATGTCTAACTACTAACTTTCATTTCTTTATATCCTAATAGTTGGTAATAATGTAAAGTATTTAAAACTAGTAATTGTCTTTTTCTTTTCTTTCTTTTTTTTTTTTTTTTTAAACAAGAACCTTAAATCTAATCTCCTTTGCTTAGCCTTTTTCCTAACCCTTGACAACAACTTGTAACCAACCCCCCTAAACAATTGAAAATTATCCCAGACCCAAAACCCATTAAAAGAACCAAAAAACCACCCGCCCCACACCACTTCTTTGGCAATGTGGGTGTCATATTCTTAAAATTGCTTCCTGCTGGGTATGGGTGAAGTTATCTTTATCCTGAAAGAAAAATTTAGGTTAATTGTCAAATTCTAGGAAAGGTAACTATATCCTTCATTATTATCCAGTCTGTGTATAAAGCCAAAGTTCAGGGTTTATCTCAAGTCCTTATTCAAGTAGTCTTTGAGACTGGATCATCTCAGCTAGTCATCTCAAAATTGTTCTGAGCACCTTGTAGTTCAAAGCTGATCTGTAGATGATGTTTGTCAGCTTAGTGATATTATTATTGTCCACGTGGAATTGTTGTTGTTGTTGTTGTTGTGGGGCCCCATCTTCTTTCCGGAGACTTCAGTTGATGTTAGGCCTGGCTGTGATTTCCTGCAGAAAACTGATAAGAGACTCGAACACAAAGACATATATATGCAGCTAACTGAAGCCTTTTTTCTAGAATTAGTTAGTACTCTATATGACCATTCATATCTTAACAAAGTTTAGAATGTATATATATATTAATCTTGTAAATTTTGATATAAAATTTATACTTTAAGAAAAGTTTAAAGAATCAGAATAGAATCAAAGAGTTGAGATTAGTAATAGAATAGTCCCTTAATTAATTTGGCTTTTGTCCTGTCCCATAGCAGAAAATGGCTCTTTTATTCTGTCATGATACAGGGAGTTTGTATTTTCATTTTAACAACATGCTTGAGTTTAAAGAAGGAGAGAGCCATTCTCCAACTCCAAAGTCAGCTTTAAATTTTAATTGAACTGGGACTATTAGAAAACCAATAGTGTTAAATCTTTAGAGAAAAGCAGAAACAAACATTTAAGAAGACATAAAATTTTTTAGATAATATATACCCATATGCCATATACTCCAATATACTCTGTTTCCTGGGATAGATGATTTGTCCCTTTTCTTCAGTTGTCTCATTTGTCTTGTGTCCTTCAGATTCCTTAACCTTCATTCTCCTAAAAGACAAAAACAAAAACCTTCCCCCAAGACTAATTTTGGGGATGTTCCTTTTTGGCAAGTTATTATCTGATTAAATGAAAAGACATGTGTTACAGGTACAAGTTAGTTTAAATTGGATGTTCATGCTGGTTGATGAACTATCACCTCCTCTAATTAAGAGGTTTCTCTTGTTCAAATCGAACCTTTATCAATTTTGATGGTACCCACAGCTTATCTTCTCCTATAGAAACAAAAGCAAAACCTCGTCCCCAACGTAATACATACCCTGGCTTCCATTCTGAGGTCAGCACATCCTTAAAGTATATAGGCTGATTTAATTCTGTAGTTTTTTCTATTACCCAATGTCTCTCTGCAGCTGTTGTTCCTTTCTCATTGGCATTCAGAAAATTCAAAGTTAATAGAGCATTATGCAGTCTATTTCTGGGGGTTTTTGTTACTCCTTTCTGTTTATTTAGCATATCCTTTAGAGTTCTGTTTGACCTTTCTATAACTGCTTGACCTGTAGGATTATGTGGTATACCTGTAATATGCTTTATATTGTAATAAGCAAAAAACTGTTTCATTTTAACAGAGACATATGATGGAGCATTGTCAGTTTTGATTTGTGCAGGTATACCCATAATGGCCATAACTTCTAGCAAATGAGTGATTACAGAATCAGCTTTTTCAGAACTCAAAGCAGTTGCCCATTGAAATCCTGAATAAGTATCGATAGTGTGGTGTACATATTTCAGTTTTCCAAATTCTGCAAAGTGAAACACGTCCATCTGCCAGATTTCATTCCTCTGAGTACCCTTTGGGTTACATCCTGCTGGTAATGGTGTTTGATTATAGAAGGAACAAGTAGGACATTTCTTTACTATTTCTTTGGCTTGTTGCCAGGTTATGGGAAAATCCTTTTTTAAACCTTTACTATTGACATGATGTTTTTTATGAAATTCTGAGGCCTCCAGCACATTTCCTATCAATAATTTATCAATCTCATCATTGCCTTGTGCTAGAGGGCCTGGCAGACCAGTATGAGATCGGATGTGAGTTATATATAAAGGATGACTCCTTTTCCTGATTGTATCTTGTAATTGAATAAATAGTGAAGTTAATTCTGAAGCATCAGGGATAAATTCTGCAGTCTCAATATGTAACACCACTCTTTCAGCATACTGAGAGTCAGTTACTATGTTGAGAGGTTCTGAAAAATCCATTAATACCAACAGAATAGCATACAATTCTGATTTTTGCACTGAATTATAAGGACTTTGTACCACTTTACTTAAATTTTCTGATTTGTAACCTGCCTTTCCTTGTTTGTTGGCATCTGTATAAAATGTACGAACTCCAGATATGGGTTTTTGCCGTACAATTCGAGGCAAGATCCAATCAGCTCTCTTTATAAAATCAATTCTGTTGCTTTTGGGATATTTGCTGTTAATTTCTCCCAAAAAATTACTGCAAGCTCTTTGCCAAGGTTCACTTTCTGTCCATAATTTTTCAATGTCCTCCTTAGTTAAAGGTACGACAATTTCTGCTGGGTCTATTCCTGCTAATTGACGAAGTCTCAATTTTCCTTTCCAAATCAAGTCAGAGATTTTTTCCCCATAAGTTTTTAATTTTTTATTTGGTTTATTTGGTAAAAATATCCATTCCAATATAATATCTTCCCTCTGCATTAATATTCCAGTAGGGGAATGCCTAGAGGGTAAAATAACCAAAATGCAATCCAGCTTTGGATCAATACGATCCACGTGCCCTTCATGTACTTTCTTTTCTACCAAGGCCAATTCTTTCTCAGCTTCAGGTGATAATTCTCTTGGACTATTTAAGTCCTTGTCACCTTCTAAGGTTTTGAACAAATTAGTCAGTTCATCATTTTTTACCCCAACAATAGTTCGTAGATGAGAAATATCTCCAAATAATCTTTGAAAGTCATTAAGAGTCTGTAGTCTATCTCTCCTAATTTGTACCTTTTGGGGTCTAATTTTTTGTAGCTCTATTTTATATCCTAAATAATTAATAGAATCTCCTCTTTGTATTTTTTCAGGAGCAATTTGTAATCCCCAGCAAGGCAAAATTTTCTTTACTTCTTCAAACATTCTTTCTAAAGTATCTGCATTTGAGTCAGCTAGTAAAATATCATCCATATAATGATAAAATATAGATTTAGGAAATTTTTTACGTATCACTTCCAATGGCTGTTGTACAAAATATTGGCACAGAGTTGGGCTATTTAACATTCCCTGTGGGAGGACCCTCCATTGAAATCTTTTAACCGGTTGAGAATTATTATAAGTAGGCACTGTGAAAGCAAATCTTTCTTTGTCCTTTTCTTGTAAGGGTATTGAAAAGAAACAGTCTTTTAAATCAATAACTATGAGAGGCCATCCTTTTGGTAACAGAGTAGGCAAAGGAATTCCAGATTGTAGAGAGCCCATCGGCTGAATTACTTTGTTAATTGCTCTAAGGTCTGTTACCATTCTCCATTTACCAGATTTCTTTTTAATAACAAATACAGGAGAATTCCAAGGGCTGGTTGACTGTTCAATATGCTGAGCATTTAACTGTTCTTCTACCAGCTCTTCTAAAGCCTGGAGTTTCTCTGTTGTTAAAGGCCATTGCTGAACCCATACAGGCTTGTCTGTTAACCATTTTAAAGGTAGAGCTGTTGGTATTTTTGGAAGATTATCAGTTGTTGTGCCCTGTTCCTGTATAATATGGATGGCTGGTGACCACTCAAAATAATGCCTTCTAATATTTCTCTCAGAAACATGTGCTAGTTTATGATTTGTTTCTGAGATTGGAGGGATTTTAATCTGAGTATTCCATTGTTGCAACAAGTCTCGACCCCACAGGTTCATAGCTATGTTAGCGACATATGGTTTTAATTTTCCTCTCTGTCCTTCTGGACCTATACATTCCAGCCATCTTGCACTCTGTTTCACTCCAGATAATGTCCCAATTCCTAACAGTTGAACGTTTACCTCCTGAAGAGGCCAAGCTGGATGCCAAAATTCTGGTGCAATTATGGTAATGTCCGCACCTGTGTCTACCAGACCAGACAACAAAACACCATTTATTTTTATCGTTAATTTTGGTCTCTGTTCATTAATAGAAGTTTGCCAAAAAATTTTCTTTATGTTTTCTCCTGAATTTTCTATTCTCTCTTTTTCATCATCCTGACCAGCCTGATTTATTCCAATAGTCATTTGGTTATTTAATCGCTCAGAGCAGGGATTTCCTCTACAGCTGCAGGAAAGGTTTGAACTGGTTTTGCTATGGGGGCCTGCATGAGGCCCCTCCGGGAGTTTCCCGAAAACTGAGGCAGAGGATTACCCTGTCTGTCCTTTGTTGATCTACATTCGTTGGTCCAGTGTTTTCCCTTACCACACCTTCTGCATACTCCAGAAGGAAGGGGCATTCTGTTGCCATTGTTCCTTGAAGAAACATTGCTTCTAGGATTGACCTGTTTACAGTCCCTTTTAAAATGTCCTTGCTTTCCACACCCAAAACATCTAACACTCCTCAAACCTTTTGAAATTACTTCTCCTACCCACGTATCATGCTCATCAACCTCAACATTAATTGTTTCTCTAATCCAATCTTCCAAAGTTGCAGATCTTGCCCTTAACGGCCTGATTATTCTTTTGCATGCTGCATTCGCATTCTCAAATGCCAAAGCTTCAATTATTGCCTTACTAGCTTCTGATCCTGAGACCATTCTGTTTACTGCTGAAGCCAGTCTTTCTAAAAAATCTGTGAAAGATTCTTTAGGGCCTTGCATAACCTTTGTGAATGACTCATGTTTTTTTCCTGGTTCATCAACTCTGTCCCATGCATTCAAGGCTGCCATTCGACATAAAATTATGGTTTGAACATCATATAAACATTGTGTTTGTATTGAAGCATATTGGCCTTCTCCAATAAGCTGATCCTGACAAACTTGTATTCCTTTATCCCTCCATTGTGTTTCTACGTTTCTAGCTTCCTCCTTAAACCAAGTCAGAAATTGAATTCTCTGGCTGGGTTCCAGAACAGCTTGTGCAAGGTCCCGCCAGTCCTGTGGTATAATCCTATTATATGTTGACCAAGAGTTTAACATTTGCTTTACATATGGGGAATGCATGCCATAAGATACTATTGCCTCCTTAAACCTTTTAAAATCCATCAGTTCAATTGGAGCCCAGATATTTTGTGTAGCCATTTGATCAGGCATCTGCTGTACGGTTACAGGATAAATTAAGGATGATTGTGTGAAAACAGGCTTTCTTTCTGTAACCTTATGATCCAAACTTGAACCAACTTCACTGTTAAAATTAACAGGTTTTTCTAAAGCTGTTATCCTGGCACTTAAATCGACTATCTTTTTAAATAGTAAAATGAGAATAAGCATGGTGATTAACTGCATAATTCCCATAATACTAATCTTTTCATATAGTTGTTCCATTGTCAGACTGCCTAAAATTTCAAACAAAACCCAATTTTCTTCCAATGTACACAGGAAACCCATTTTTTTTAATGTGGAAAAAATTTGTCTTTTAAATAGTTTCCTTTATGACTTACCAAATCTGCGTAGAACAGTAGAAATCCGAGCGAATTTCAAAACAGCCACCTAGAGTCCTAGGTGTAAATCCAGAGAGAGAGAGAGAGAGAGAGAGAGAGAGAGAGAGAGAGAGAGAGAAACAGAGAGACAGAGAGAAAGCAAGAGAGAAAGCAAAAGCGAAAGCGAAAGTGAAAGTGAAAGTGAAAGCGAAGGGGTAGCCGGCTAAAGCTTAAAGCCAGCCACTTGTTCCCTCTGAGCCGAGTCAAGGCTTGGCTTTACAGCCAGGGGCCCTGTTTAGCAGGGCAGGCCTGAGCTGTTTGTAGCACTGGCTTTAAGCAAGCAGCTCACAGTCCGGCCTGAGCCCAAGCAGACCTGGGCTGGGGCTAGGGAGCCGGCTGCTCCGGCTAGGGAGCCGGCCCCAAGCAGTTTTTAATGGATTCTTGTCACGTTGGGCGCCAGATGTAGATGTAACCAATCGTATTATTAAAATAAGAAACACAGAGCCAAGGTAAAAGAGAAAAGCCGAGAGGTCAGAGCTCAGAGATAAAATCTTACCTCCTGCAGTGCTCCTAGCTTCCCCGAGAGAGGGAGGTACTTCCTGTGTCCCTGTTTAAATAATCTTATGTTCTGCCTTCTCATTGGTTGTAAACCCAACCACATGACTGCCTCATCACTGCCTGTAAGTACCGCCCTCCAGGTCTTAAAGGCGTATGTCTCCAATACTGGCTGTATCCCTGAACACACAGAAATCTACCTAGCTCTTCTAACCACCACGCTCTCACTATGGCTCTAATAGCTCTGACCCCAGGGCAACTTTATTTATTAACATAAAATTAAAATAACATTTCAGTACAAATAAAATATCACCACACGTAGGTGTTGGGTTGTTCACTGGAGCACAGGGAACCTAACAGTGGGACCCAGCACAAAGAGGAATGATTCTTCTTCACCATCAGCTTTCAACTGTCAATCATTGAAAGTGATTGACATTGAAAGTGGGACCTCCTGAGTTCCTCCCCAATCCATGTAGGGCTTTTGGATGGCTTAGTCATGTGAGGATAATTCCAGTTCTATGAGTTCACTCAAGCAATAGCCACATCATGTTCAGAAGACCACATGTCTCAGAACTTCTCCTTTTTGGGCTCTCTCTTCATTCTTTCCACTTCCTCTTTCTGAGTGTTCTGAAGGCCTGTGTGAGGCAGGGATCTTATAAGGATATTCCATTTAAATCTGATCAATCGCTGAGAGGTTGATTCCATTTGGAGTGGAAATACTGAGGCAGGGTGATCCTGCATCTCATTGTACAAGAATGTGCCATCACCTGTCCAAACCACCTATGGAACCCAGATTAATAAAGACCTTACTTCTCTAAGTGAAAATTTGAACTAGTGGCATGTGATGGAACTGACATGTTTGAAGTCAAAAAATCTCAGAAACCTTGGAATGGAGGGGTCAGTCCAAACTGCTGTAGCAGTAACTCTGTTCTGAAGCAATTATATCTATACCTGAAGCTTGTCCAATTATATAATGTAGAAGAGAGTTAAGTCCACAGAATGCTATGTCTGTTGAAGGGCTTGGGGATAGTTTATAGTTAATTAATCAAAGTCAGTGAAGTAATTATTTCTTTCTCTCTCTTATTTTAAGACATCAGCATTTTAATCCTTTAGTTTCTAGTGAAGAAAAAACATGGCCAATACTGTAATCTAATTAATTGCTTTGTGCACAAACACTAATTGCAAGGAGATAAAGTTTAATATTAGTTGTACATGGGTGTTTAGAAGCCATAGAGTTTGTTTGTTTGTTTGTTTTTTAAAGAACTCATTTCTGAGAAAGGAGGGTGTTCAAATAAAAGTGATTGGAAGCTAGAGAAATCCATTAGAATAAAACATACCCTTGTTTTCCTACCTTTTCAATGAGACTGAAGTGTGATTCATGCAGACCATCTTTTCAGGGATATTAGAATTCTGATAAACACCTGGTTGAATGCTTTGCCCTTTGGATGATGGTCAAGGGCATTATTTAAGCTGAATGTGGAACACTTGATTTATCACAGGCCTTGTCAACTGTTTATTGACTTCAGCTTCTGCATTTGGTGGATCCAGATGCATTTAAAAATAGTTTTCCTAGGACAAGGTAGCTTATGTGTAGAATATCAGTACTTGGGAGGCTGAGGCAGGAAGATCATCATGACCCGGGACTCCATAAATTTCAGGCTAGCCTGGGCTTCTGTGTGAAACCTTCTCTTTAAAAAAGAATACAAAGAAGAAAGAAAGAAAGTGAGAGAGAGAGAGAGAGAGAGAGAGAGAGAGAGAGAGAGAGAGAGAGAGAAACTAAAAAAAGAAAAAGAAAGAAAGAAAGGAAAGAAAGAAGGAAGAAGGTTGTTTCTTTGCCCTAAATATTGCTGACTTTTGTCTTAAACACAATCTAAAAATCTAAGAAATTCACATTATAATTTCATAACTTATTATATATAAATGAGTGTAGAAATATTGGCTGGGAATGTAGCTCAGTTACTGTAGTTTTGCTTACCATGCAGGAAGCCCTGGACTTGATCTTCTATACTCTACAAATCCAGCATGGTGGCACATACTGATAAGCCTAGCACTCAGTAGGTAGGGGTAGGAGGACTAAGAGTTCAACTTACTCTTGGCTACAAGAGATCCTATCTTGAAAGGAAGGAAGAAAATATTTACTTAGTGAATAAGTGGATGACACTGAGCATTTCTTCATCAATGTATATCTGAGTCAATGTTGAGGAACACAGATATGTATTTTCTGGAAGGCCAGAAGCAAAGTCCCACAGGTTTGATTATAATAATACAGCCTCTGAGATATTAGTGAATATGAGTTAGGGATAACTCCCTCCACAGAAATACTACACCGATTTTCCCCATGTGTCAAGAGACAGAAGATTGCTTCTGAAAATGAGCCACTAGGGGCTGGACATATAGCTGGTTAAGAGCACCAGCTGCTCTTCCAGAGGACCAGAATTTCATTCTCAGCAACTACACAGTGACTCACAACCACCTATAATTCAGGGGATCTGATGCCCTCTTCTGGACTCCGTAGGCACCAGGTGTGCAAGCAGTGCACAAACATATATGCAGGCGAAACATCCACATGGGCATAAAATAAAATAGAAAATGAAGTATTTAAAACAAGCCAATGGATAGACCTCTGTTGGAGGAAGGGTGAAGTGCAAGTGAAAGACTTGCGGGGAGCTGTAAGTAGCATATATGGCAGATATAAAAACATTAGGAGAACTTGAAGATAGAAAAAGCCAGCTGAGGATTAGAGCTTGCAACCCCAAAGTGAGGTTACTGGTGCGTGTGTGTGTGTGTGTGTGTGTGTGTGTGTGTGTGTGTGTGTGTGTGTGGGGTGTGGCTGCACACACATATAAAGTCAGCAGATAATCTTGATTGTTGTTTCTCGAGCACTGTTCACATTTTTTGTTTGTTCTTTTGATGCAGGGTGTCTAGTTGGCCGAGCACTCACCACCTATTCCAGGCTGCATGGTGAAGGAGCCATTGGCATCCACTACCTCTTCTTCCCCAGCACTGGGATTGCAAGCACAGCCACTGAGCCTGACCTTTTTGAACATGGATTCTGGCGATCAATTCCAGGTCCTCCTGCTTGCAAGATAAGCATTTTACTGCCTGAGCCATTTTCTCTAGTTCTGGAAAGTTGCTGATTCTTTTTAACTACTAAAGGGAGGCTGAGGCATGCCTTTTCCTGTGAGTGCAAGAAATTGGCATCTTCTCTTCCTGGTTTATTTTCTGACCAACTCTTAGAGGCAATTACAGAATACCAACACCAAAAAAGCCTATGGAAACAGTTTCTATTGACTTTTTTTTTGCAACTGTAACCAAGTTAGGCTCAGTCCTACATAAGTGGTTTGTGACTGGAGCAGACTGATGGAGGACATTTGCACAGAATGCACACATCCAAACTCGAGCTTTTCTACTTGCTGCATTACTCAAACTTAACAAGCAGGGAAATCAAGACTGCTCAAACTAAAGTGTGTGTGACCTGATATTGTGTACCAGTCTTTGCTCAGGTGGCCACTTTAAAGAAGCACGGAGACTGAGAACTGGAGGAGATGGAGAACAATCTCTTCCACTTTACTCAGGAAAAGAAAAAGATATTTCAGGGCCCCTGTGATGGCTCAGTGGTTAAAAAAATGCTTAGTTAAGCTTGACTACCTGGATTTGATAGCCAAAAGCCACAAGATAGGAGGAGAAAATCCACTTCTGAAAGTTGTCCTCTGCTGATTCCTTCCATGTGTGTACCCCCAACACATGTTAAATAAATAATTAAATGTAAAAGAAAAAAGACATTAATATGGTCTGCTAACATTGCTGAAAATACTCTTCTGGAAGTCTTACCCAATGGTATGTAAGGGCTGGATTTATCTGACAGTATGTGGAAAAGAAACAGCCAGTCCCTGATTACTCTACTTTTACCCTATGCCTGGGAGTATTTGTGACAGAAACATAAAATAGCCTCAATATGATTAGGAGAAGTGTATTGTGAAATGTGTATGATGTAAGTTGTATTGGAGTTGAAATGAAAGCACTTAGAAGATTTCAACAGTGAACTTTATAACCTATAAGTTATTTACCAAAAAAAAAAAAAAAGTAAAATGTGTAGTAAAGAAAGCTTAGAATCATTCTCTTAACTTAGGAACAAGTCAAGTCTTTTATTCTCACTGTGACTTTTTCCCATGTGATTGGAAGTTTCATCCAATGGAATTAGATCTCCTGTCACGTGACAGACAGCCTGAAAGGAAGGGTAATTGTTGTTTAATTTACATATACTGTGATCCTTTATATAGAAACTCAAGAGAACCAACAATGTTAAAAAGTTAAGGGAAAAGTTATTAGATAAAAATCTAACAAATCAGTAATTAAAACAAATTTTTGCATTTGCTTTATTTTGTGCGCTATCATGTGGAGGTCAGAGGACTTGCAGAAGTCAGTTCTCTCCTTTCATCATGTGGATCCTGGGAGATCAAGCTCAGGTTGTCAGGCTTGATGACTAGTGCCTTTTACCTGCTAAGCGGAGTCAATTACTGGTTAGGGGATGTAACTAAAAGAAGATGATACTTACAAAAATAAAATGAAGTCACTTAGAAACTATCTGGAACATGTGACATTTTATGAATAAAATTAAATGGTATTATTATAGAACATGCAAGAAGCTAAAGCAAGAGACAGAAAAATTATTTTGTGGCTATGAGGACTTAATAATGAAAATATGTCAGTTCTCCCTGTTCATCAATAACATGATGCCACTTTAACTGTCACTTGAGAAGGTGGATAAGTGGAATTAGACAATCTGTTTTAAATATGCTAGTGGCAAAGATGACATTTGAAGAGGGGGAAAAATGTCTCAAAAATAGCAATTCCTTAGCTAGCTTCAGCTACCAGCTTGACACACACAGCCGAAGAGTCGTTTGATAGTCTCAATAGAGTGACTGCCCACATCAGATTGACCTGATGGATGACTGATGTGGGAGGGCCCAGCACACTGTGGGTGGTACCATCCCTAGGCAAGTAAGCCTGGGCTGTATGAGAAAACATGCTGAGAATGAGCCATAAAGAAAGCCAGAGAGCAAGACAGCTGAAATACTCCACTCAAGAAAGATATAGGCCAGCATGCTGATTAAACCAGTATAGATTATGAGTCCTTCAATTTGGGCTGGTAATCAAGAGAAGATTATGGCTCAGAGCCTCTTGGTGGCAAAGCTCAGGGGTGTAGCGCTTAAAGGAAAATCTGCAAAACTCACTATTACATTAATGTTAGATGAGGGTTAAGGTAACCCTGTGACATTCATTCTGGCAAGAACATAGTGGTTATTTTAGACATAACAGGACAGCTATTTTTCACTCATACTTTCTTCCATTATTTCAGTTTGTGTTTAATTTATATAAACATTAATTATTTTAGTTACTCCATCTGGACCCATGGTCAGAGTCGTGGGAATGCCAAATACAGTGCCAAGGCAGATGTGACAATTGGTGGGGAGGCTGTGGGCCTGAGAACTTTCTGAGCAAAGAGGAAATGGAGTCAGGACAGATGGTGTTACATTCGTCACTTTACAGCAAACAGCATTCCTCTGTGCTTTAAGCTTCTGTTGAAGTTCTTGCTCTGACTTCCCCCAGTGATGGACTGTGACCTAGAAGTGTAACCTGTGCGATCCCTTTCCTCTCTGTACTGTTTGTGGCCAGTGTTTTATTACAGCAACTGAAGAGCAAACTAGAACGATCAACATTATGACATATTACGTCATATTACCAAGACAGCATAATTAAGACGTTGTAGAAATGGGTCATGGAGAGACAAAAAAGATAAACAATCTGGAGAATCCAGGAACACAGAAAGAAAAGTGTTCCTATTAAATAGCAAAGATGCCATGAGCCATCAGGAAAGGGACTGGTTGATAAGTGATATGGAGATGCTGTTTACAATCAAGAGGGACAAACATTTTTTATACTCAAACCAAAGTAAATAATAATAATAATTTTCTTATATATTGAAATTAAGCATGAAAAAAATTAAGTGATGAAAATACAGAAAGGGAAAAAGAGCTTACTAAACTGGATACCACAGCAAAAACAGTTCAAATAGTTTTTGGATTTGAACATGACATACTTAAATAGGAAACAAAGGTAAAGGGAGAAGTGTAGGCAGAAGTTTCTCAGGTCCTGCCCGGCCCCATGGTCTGGACAAATCTCTCCCACCTGTGGCCCTGCAGCTGCTTATAATAATTGCTCAGTAGTCCTCCTTTACATCTAGTATCCACTTATGAGTGAGTGCATACCATGTTAGTCCTTCTCAGTCTGGGTTGAAAGGGGAAGGCTGGAGGAGTGGAAGGAAGGAAGAGTGGGATCTGTGATTGGTATATAAAATGAATAAAAATTTTCTTAATAAAATAAAATCAGAAAAAAAGTACTCAGAGGCTTAATATTAATTACATATTGTATGGCCTATGGCTCCGGCTTCTTGCTAGCTAGCTCTTACAATTAAACTCAACCCATTCCTATTAATCTAAGTATTGTCTGCGTGTTCTGAGGCTTTCCCTACATTGCATTACATCTTGCTTCCCTTGCCAGCTCTTAGAGTCTCTCCTGACTCCTCCCTTCTCCTCTGTATCTCTGCTTGGATTTCCCACCTGCCTCTAAGCTGTCTTGCCATAGGCCAAAGTGGCTTATTTATTAGCTGATAGGAGCAACATATATTCACAGTGTACAGAAAGACATCCCATAGCATAGAGGAGAAATTTTCACATATATAATTAGTTAAAGACCAGTTCTAGATTATATGGGAAGTATGCAAATCAGTACAAGTAAGATAATCACTGAAATAAAGATCTGGCAAAGTATGACTAGACAATACCCAAAGACAGAAGTGAAGTGACTAATGAGCATCTAAGGGTATTATCTGCCTCATAATTATCAGGTCTGCAAATTACAATAATGCTAAGCACCATATTTCCATTTGAATATCACAAATTGAATAGTTATGAAATGTCATCTTCTAGACAATGATTGATACAACCCTTGCAATCATTAACTTGCAACAAATGTCAATGCTTGCATTTGGCCCAAATAAGGTTGATTTTATCAACAGTCAGTCATGAATGGTGGAGGAGCTCCTGGGTATAACCTACCTTTTACCACTGAACTGTTGGCTACTGCTAGATTCTGAGAAAGAGGCAATCAATGTCTTTAGCTGTGTATTCAGTATTGATCCCACTAAGTTCCAAAAGACAGCTCTAAACCCATGTACCTGGAAGTTTTCTTGTGTCCCACCCAGTCCGCAGCACCTCAGACCCAAGTAAACACACAGAGGCTTATATTTAATTAAAACTGCTGGACCATTAACTACTGACAAGCTCTTACACTTAAACTCAGCCCATTTATGTTAATCTATATGTTGCCACATGTTCAGTGGCTTTACTTGTGTGCCATTACATGCTGTTCCCTGGACTGCAGGCTGATGTCTCCTGACTCAGCTTTCCTCTTCCCAGAATTCTCCTTATCTGCTTATCCTGCCTATGCTTCCTGCCTGGCAATTGGCCAATCAGCATTTTATTAAACCAGTGTACAAAAGCATTATCCCACAGCAAACGCATGGTTACACAGATTACCCTGATTAAATTAAGTGAATCACAAAACAAAATGACAGGCATGAGTGAGAAAGAGATTTATAAAGAGGAGGCACAGTGGACAGGATGATAAGAAGATGGGATAGGGTAGGGTGAGAATGAGCAGTATGCAATATACACATGTGTGAAGGTATCCAAGAACAAAAATAATTAGTAAAAATTTTGAAGTCTGATAAAAATCAGACTCTAATGAGAACACCGAGAAAATAGATATAAAAGTAGGCAATTGTTCAGAGGGCTATTTGAAGGAATAGCAAAACTAAATATTCATATATCAAGTATTTGATATGGAACCTAAGAAATGTCATATTTGTAACAAAAATATGTGTAAATGGGCAAGAATATTCATCAAACCATTACTTGAAATAGCTCTAAATAATTATCTGTCAAAAATGCATTCACTTAGGAGCTGGAGAGATGGCTCAGTTTGTAGATAATATTTGTCCCATTTGGCTGTCATCTCTTGGAGGCCTGTTCTTTTCTGAAGAAGAAACAGAGGGACAGTAGACCTGAAGGGGAGGACAGGGATGGAGGGGAGCTTGAAGAAAAGGAGGGAAGAAAAAATGTGGTCAGGATGTATTGTATGAGAGAAGAATCTTTTTTCCATAAAACTGAAAAAATAAATAATGCTTCCTGCTATTAAAGAGGTCTTGATTGTGGTTCCCAGCACACATGTATGCCAGCTCACAAGCTCCAGGGTATCTGTTCCTTTTTTTTCCCCTGGTTTCCATGAACATCTTTATAAACATGCACATAACCACATGGACACACACACACACACACACACATACACATCATTAAATATTTTTAAAATGTGGTATCTTGGAAGGTCACCATGCTTTGTTAATTAGCTAATGGAAATAGTCTTCATTTCTCTTAATATATGTAGTGACCTTCTCTGAGAAGTGGGCAGATAATGATGTGAATTGTTCTGGGAGCGGGTTTGTAGCATGAAGTCATACAGAACATAGCAATGTAAATGAAGATCGAACTTGAATTAGGGTAAGACTTAGTTAATACCGTGAAAATGGGGCAGTTAGAAACAAACAATAGTCTGGGGAATCCAAAATGCCCATGTGTGTAAAATTACTCACTTAGGAGTACAGCTAAAAGACATGAGATGAATGGGGTTGTTTTTGTGAAAAGAAGGAAAAATGAAACAAAACATTGACATACCATATATAGATTGATAAAAAAAAAGAACCATACACACTAAGAATAGCATCAAACTTGTATCTGTGCACTTTAATGTACATGTACACACCCATAGGGATGTATGTGGGTGTTATATTTTTATGCCACAAAAGAATTGGTTAACCTTTCTCTATTTGGCATTCATTTCCTTAGTTTTATTTGAAATAACTTTACACTTTCTCCTTTTAATTCCTGTGATTATCTGAGATGCAGTGCT
This sequence comes from Peromyscus maniculatus bairdii, assembly GCF_049852395.1. Lineage (NCBI taxonomy): Eukaryota > Metazoa > Chordata > Mammalia > Rodentia > Cricetidae > Peromyscus > Peromyscus maniculatus. The sequence continues at coordinate 100,209,444 of NC_134854.1, forward strand.
GTGCATCTTCTGTATATGAACTATCCCTGACTGTGGGTACACCCACTCTCTTGAGATTTTGCATTGAAGTCTCCTTGACGTCTTGGCTTGCAGCACTCTGGACTTCTCTGCCAAGATGAAAACCTCACTAAATAGTATACATTCCATTCATTCATACTGAAGACAAGTTATATCAGCTATTATGCATTGAAACTACCTGGAAATTTTGGGATTTTCCACTGCAGTAAAGTTCTATGAGCCTGACGCTTTTTTTTTTTTTTTAAATAAACAGTCCACATGTCTCCTTTATGGTCTAAACTCTGCATGTGGCTGAATGTTCCCAGTTTGTCTTTGGTTAAAATTTAATGTCTAAATAAAATACTTACTGAATTCTTTTTTTTTTTTTTTTTTTTTTTTTTTTTGGTTTTTCGAGACAGGGTTTCTCTGTGTAGCTTTGCGCCTTTCCTGGAACTCACTTGGTAGCCCAGGCTGGCCTCGAACTCACAGAGATCCGCCTGCCTCTGCCTCCCAAGTGCTGGGATTAAAGGCGTGCGCCACCACCGCCCGGCCTTACTGAATTCTTAAGAAAATAAGATTCATTGATATCTTAAATTAATATAATTTATTTTAGTAGAAAAGTGATGATGGGGGCCAGAGAGGTGGCTCAGGAGTTAAGATCATTTTTTTTTGTACTATAAAAACACTAGAGTCCAGTAGTTCAGAACATCTATAAAGCTAACTCCAGCATATCTGACACCCTCTTCTATCCTCCACGGGCACCTTCTTATGCATGACATGTGCCTGCTCTCTCTCTCTCTCTCTCTCTCTCTCTCTCTCTCTCTCTCTCTCTCTCTCTCACACACACACACACACACACACACACACACACACACACATCCATGCACATAAGCAAAAATAAAAGTAAATAATTAAAAAATAAAAGTGGCCACTGAGAAGAAAACATGCTCCCTTTCTGCGTTGTGGGCTTTGTCTTTTACTCTCAGAATCCACACTATTAGTTTATCTGAACACCTAGGAGACTCTCACAGACATTTCATCCAGGAAGCAATATTCTGCCTCACCTGAGCAGGCCTTAGAAATATAGTCCCTTAAAGTGGGTGAAAAATACAAATAGAAATTACTTTTCTGTGAAGATATCAAATCAAAAGCCCCTTCTTGGATGGAAGTACCAGTTACTTCATCCTGTTGCCACAGTAACATCTGCAGTGAATAAATGTATGAGATGAATTCCCATACTTTTTCATGGACTTAGTGTCCACTCTGAGTGTGTTTAACTTTCTTATACGCAGTTTTCAGCTCCCTACCTCTGTCAAGTCCTCACTGTGGCCAGTCTAGACTGTGGCTATTTATTTTTTTAACTTTAAAATTATAACATAATTATATCATTTCTCTCTCTAATTCTGTAAATACACCTCTTGTTTTCTCTCAAATTTATGGCCTCTTTTTCTTTAATTTTTGTAACACACACACACACACACACACAAACTCACACACTCACACATACATTTCTAAATACACAAGTACAAGTTGCTCAGTCCATATAATGTTACCTGTATGTATCTGATTTTTAAGGCTGTTCCCAGCTTCTTAAGCTTTTTCCATTTTTAATCTTTTCTTGCCTATAAAGTTATTATATTACCATGATAATATAGATTTAAACAATAGGTATACAAACCAAATGTTTATTGATAATAAATTAAACATAAATGGATTTTAAAACAATTATTTGGTACACATATAATCTTAACATTGATTAAAGACTGAATAAGTTTTCCTACTAATGGGATGCATTGCTTTCTTATTTCATGATAAAGAATTAAATCTTGATTGAACAATCATTACTACAGGACACAAACTGTCTTCAACATTTTCAGCCGATAGATATTTTGACTTTGCAACCACTGATTCTGAGAATGTTGCTTTGCATAAATACATACTACAAAGCCACAAAAAATGTTTCTGGCCATTTTAGAAATTGTTGGAAATTGTGTCCTAATCTCAAACAGTGAAAAGTATGCATGCCATACTTGGCTTTATCAACTTGACACAATATAAAATCACCTGGGAAGAAAGTCTCAATGAGGGATTATTTAAATTGGATTAGCTCTTGTGAGGGTTTACCATGTCTGCATGTATACCACCATGATCCCTGCCATGATGACAATGAACTAAACCTCTGAAACTGTAAACAAGCCCCAATTAAATGCATTCCTTTGTAAGAGTTGCCCTGGTCATGGTATCTTTTCACAGATGTAGAACACTAACTAAGACAGCCTTTGAATGTGTCAGTAGGGAGTTGTTTTAATTGAAATCATTGTTGTGGGAAGACCTAGTTTAGGATGGGAAGCATCATTCCCTAGGTTGGTATAGACCTAAATGGTATAGACATGGAAAATTCAAGCTGAATACAAGCAAAGCAAACAAGTAAGGGTGTTGGTACTAATTTCTCTCTGTTCTTGACTGTGGATGTAATGTGACTAGTTGTCTTAAGTTCCTGCCTTGACTTCCCTCAGTGATGGACTGTGTAATATAGGATTGCAAACTGGGATTACCCCTCTCCCCCCCATAAGTTACTTTTGTCAGGGTGTTTTATCACAGTCACAGAAATGAAACTATGGCAATCTGGATCATGGGCCTTGAATTAACAATAAAGAGAGGTGTATTTTCCATGTTGACTTTTTCTGTTTTCAAGCTGGGTTTTTAGACAGTATACTTGGATCAGTATCACTAACAAGCATTTTAAACAGCCCAAGATCAACACATTACCTATGTGTTTGGACACGGATTTATTTGCCCCTGAAGAGAAACCTCAGACCTGTTTTACTAATTATGGTTTTGTGGGCAAGCTGGTTAACTTCTTTGTATGTTTTCTTCATATCTGCAAAACAAAGATAATATGAGGGTACCTATATTATGTGTGATTGGGAGGCTGTAATTAGATAACTCAAGTAAATCTATTAACAGAGGTCCTGACATATAATTAGAGCTGGATAAATGTTGGCAAACTTATTATTATGGTTGTTGAGAAAATTGAAATGATAGCTATTTATGCAAATCTCTAAGTTTTATGCTTGGCACTGAACAGAGGATTAATACAAGCTCCTCTCTCTTAAAAACCAGAGAGCAGATCTTATTTGCATAGGACATGAAAGGGTACTTTTTGAAAAAGAAGCCCCATTCTGATTTATTATGCTGCCTCATTTATTAGCAGCTCTCTCATCAAATGCTCCAATTTTCATTGAGAAAATCTCTAATATTCGCTGGCCAGAGGGAAAAAAAACAAGGCAAATGTCCTAAAGACAAGACTCTTGAGTGAAGTAAAGACACCAGAGCTGTCCTCTGTCTCTTCCACAGTCTTTCCCGTTCTCTTCAGTGAAGAGGCCAAAGAAAGTGGAGTGGAGCTGATCTAGTTTGACTTCAAACATTGAGAAAACAGTCTCTTGGAGAAAGGATCAATGCTTATGCCCAGCTCTGCCCAGGGGAGAATGAAAGGGAAGACCTTGAGGCAGGTAGAGAAGAGAGAAGAACATGAAACTGGTGATTCAGTGTTGTCTTCAGGTCTCTGGACATTATGGACTGGAGGTTGATCCCATTATGGCTTTTCCAAGCAGTTTGCTTTCGAAGTCAAAGGTTCTAATTTAGTGAGAAAGTCTGTATCTCAAGACTCTAAATTGCAGGAGAGCCAGGTGAGAAATGAGCAAACAATCTCCTGTCAGTTCAACCTTACATCATTATCTTCTGTCTGTAGGGAAAAGAGGGAAAGGGAAAGAGTAAGGCATGATCAGTGGTAAAGGGCTGTTTATGCCAAACAGATAATAATAATAATTTGTAGATGTAGGAGCAGAGTCCAAAGACATCCACAGGAAAGCATCAAAGTCCAGTATTTGACCTCTTTGATGGCCCTTGTTATGACCTCAGACCCTTGGTATCAAGTACAGTACCTTGAGACTAAAGGATATCTCAGCAGCTGAGCATCTGATGCCCTGTTCTGTCCACCCCAAGCACCAAAACCATGCATGTGATGCCCTTACATACATACTGGCAAATATACAAATATATAGAATGACATATACCAATCTAAAAACAATGAAGCACAGCTGGAGAGTGGAGAGTGAAGAAATGGCTTAGCAGGTGGCTTTACAGAAGAGCCAAGTTTGAGTCCCAGCACCCACATCAGGCAGCTCACAACCATCGGTCACTCCAGCTTCAGGGAACCTGACACCTTTTCTGTGTTCTAGAGTCACTGCACTCCTGTTAATATGCCCAAACAGCCTCACCCCCTGCCCCCAGACATATACATATAACTGAAAATAAAATTGAAATAGATTGAAATAGAAAACAAGAACCATAGCTTGGTTTTATTTATTTGTATTTCCTGACAGTAAGAGGCAAGCTCCTCAACCATAAGATCTCCCTACTCAGTCATGGGTCAGGAGGCAGCTTGGCCTTGGACTTCTGTTCCTTTATTCAGTTCATTGATATCTACAACTCCATACCAGATTACATCCTGCAGCACACTGAATGACAGTAGAAGTCAGACATAAGGAGATTTTTTTTTTAATGATACAATTAGGAGGTGCAAAAACAGAGACAAGGAAATCATAATGTATCACAAGACAACACATCCCAGACACAGAGAGCAGAGAAGACAATTTTGAGAGAACAACTCATGATTTGCAGTGTTTCCATGAAAACCAAAGTAAAGTGAAGCTGTCTAGGCACTGTGAAACAACACTGAAGAAAAAAAAGAAGTACAATACAGTCATAGGAATAAAAAGGAAAGAAGGAAGTAAAATGTCCAATAACAGTCAAATAAAGAATGAGACTAGTAGGAACCAACAATGGATCAGAAGAAGGACAAAGGACTTCATTGAAAGGAGTAAGTAGATAGCTGGCACATTTGGAGGAGACTAAAATGAAACATCTCAACATCACAGTTGTATGGAGAAACAAGGAGGAGCAGAGTTGGGAGGGAGTTATGGTTAAAAGCATAGAGATAAAAGAGAATGTTGTTTCTGGACTTAGAGGTTACAACCTCTGCCTCAGTAGCCCTGTCCAGTCAGCCATCCTCGTTAAGCTAATTAAAAGAGCTAAATCGTCAAAAGTGAAGTAAAGGAGATTTATTCAATTTTGTCATATTGGGAAGGGGAAAGACATCCAGTGAGCTCATCCCCAGTCTATCTTTGGGGTCCTGATGTAAGGGTGCGATTTAAACAGAAAGCAGGAGGTGTACATGACTAAGCAGTTGGCCAAGCTGAGGTCTAGTAGTCTCCATGGTCTCAGGTCGAAGTCTTCTCCTGCAAAGTCATCTGAGGAGTTGGAGGTCTTTCTCCAGGACACAACTGCCTCCTTCATAAGCCCACATTGCTTCAGCCATTTCTTCCATGGGGAGATTACTGGAGAAAATTCTAATGCCTTTGTGTCCATTATTTCTAAAGATTTGTTACAGGACTGATATGCCTTCCAGGTAAGACATCACTGCACACACTTAGAGATTAATGAAGGAAGAAGTTCTTTAATACTGGTTCACAACTGCTTTGAGCTAATGCACAGAAGAGAAACAGTCCCAAATAGAAAATCTTACTGGCTTATATAGACCGTATGCTTACACGTTCCACATACACTGTCATCCTTAAATCTCCTTCAGATCCCAGCCCCAGGTTACACTTTGAACAATTTAAACAGTGATAGGAGACTTCAAGTCTGGCCACTAGCACACATAAGAGAATTACACAGCAAAGATATTACCAGTGTTATAAGAACACCATTGTTGTTCCTCTTGAATAGTTTTTCGAACAGCAGGGTCATCTTGCTCACCTGGCAAAATAATGCTTTTCCTAATAGGAACACAGGGGACTTAATGGCAGACCAGGACTTAATGATGATTGCAACTCTGTGCTGTGTGTCTGTGTGTTTCATGGAAGGGGGGTCATGTGACCCTTAAAGCGTGTTTTTTGAGGGATGGGCCTAATGACTGGTTGTTTTAAGTCAGGGTTTTTCTCCTTTTGTTATGGCAATTGAGTGTAGATGTAACCAACCGTCTTATTAAATAAGAAACACAGAACCAATGCAAAGAAGAAAGCCAAGAGATCAGAGCTAAGAACCTTACCCATCTGCTACAGCTAGCCTCTTCAGCCAAGAGACCTACTTCCTGTGTTTTTGTCTTTATATAGACTTTCTGTTCTGCCTTCTTATTGGTTGTAAACCCAACCACATGACTGCCTCATTACTGCCTGTCTGTACAGACCTCCGGGTCTTCTGTGGTTGGTATTGAGATTAAAGTTGTGTGTCTCCAATGCTGGCAGTATCTTTGAACACACAGAGATCTACCTAGCTCTGCCTACCAAGTGCTGGGAGTAAAGGCGTGCACCACCACCGCCCAGCTTTTGCTATGGCTATAATAGCTGTGAACCCCGGGCAACTTTATTTATTAACATACAAATCACATTTTAGTGCAAATAAAATATCACTATAATTGAGCCTGACTGGCAGTCAATCTTTGAAAACACACACTAGCAGAAACTTTCTCAGCAACCCCCAACTTCAGTTATGGTACCAATTTTTGTTTTAGGGTTTCTAACAGTCTGGTTAATGTACTACTTATCTCCCAGTCATATCGTAGGCAGTGCTCCTTCAGCTAAATTCAACTTCGTGTAACTTAATATTTCCTAAGCAAGTTTATTAGTAAATCCCTTATACCATCAGCTACATTATTTCAAGTTTCTCCTGCATCAGTCTGATAAACAAAGAGGGGAACATCAGTGTCTCTTTAGAATATATACATCCCTACCAAACAGACAGACTGCAATATCATAATAGTTTGTGGAGAATGAGAAAGTCCTCAAAATATGGACACAGAAGGATGGAAAAGAACATATGGGCTTGGTGAAATTTAAGGATGTAAGCAAAAATTTTATGCTTTATAAGTGTGGGTGCAAGAATTTGTGAAGACCCCTGACTGAGAGAAGGTAGAAAAGATTCTGTTATGGCCCTGCACCTCACCCAGACAACAGTAGAGCTGATCCTGTTGGCAGGGTGCAGGTGAAGGCGTGAGAGCAGGAGAGCTGACTGCTCCTGCCCTCATCAGCCATATGGTGGTTTGAGTGAGGGAACGATGCCCTCACCTCTTGCTCCTTGCCACCTGTGGCAGGTGGGAGAGCTGGCCCTGCCTCTCCCTGACTGCAGCTCAGGGGAAGTGGACCCAACACCTTTCCTGGGCAGCACACCCAAGGTGTGAGAGCAGGATAAACGGCCCAATTCTTTGTTGCCTGCTTGTGGTGATATTTTATTTGTGCTTTAATAAATAAATTTGGCCTAGAGATCAGAGAAAATAGCAAGCCATTTTAAGTAAACAAAAAAGTCAGGCAGCGTTAGCACAAGCCCTTAATCCTATCACTTAGCAGGAAGGATCTCTGTGTGTTCAAGGTCACACTAGGGAACAGAGTCAAGCGTGGTGACATACACCTTTAATCCCAGTACCAACCATAGTGACATGGAGGTCTGTACAGACAGACAGAAAGTGACAGAGCTTCCAAAGTGTAGGAAGAGGAAGTGAGGTATCTGGGCTAAGAGAGCCAATGTGATGGCAGAACAGCAAGGCAATAATGGCATGGGTAGACAGAAAGTAGCTCACATTTGGAAGCTGCTGAGTTGGTGAGGTGAGGTTAGCTGTGGCTTTCCCTATTTCCCTGATCTTTCTCTAAGGCTTTCACCCCTATATTTGACTCCGTGTTTTTTATTTAATAAGACCATTTAGAAATTCGTCTACACCTGCTGCAGGGGGTGAGCTAGCTGGGAAATGCTGGAGAGCTTGAGAAGGGAAGGGTAGTAGGCTGATCAGCCCAGCTACTACCTAAGCCCAGAACCAGGGCTGTGAGTTGGCCCATCCCAACATCCTCCTCATCTATGATCTGCTAGGACGTGTGAAGGGGCCAGGCCTGCAGACCCAACACTGCAAGATCTCCACCACACAAGACAACAATAGGATATCCAAGAAGAGTCCCACTGACGGCCCCATAGCAAGGGTGTAGCAGAAGCCAGAGACCTCAAACCAGACCAATGACTCACTACAATGAACACTTGCAAGTAAAGATGTATGGAGCAAAGGGTACACTGTGTGACTCACTGTGTCACATTATAGCTTATACTCTGAGACATATTTTTTTTGTATGTAAGTTAGTTTGTTTTTGTTTTTCTTTTAAATTTTATTTTTTTAACTTTTATTTATTTATTTTTCTTGGTTTTTCGAGACAGAGTTTCTCTGTGTAGCTTTGTACCTTTCCTGGAACTCACTCTGTAGCTCAGGCTGGCCTCCAACTCACAGAGATCTGCCTGCCTCTACCTCCCGAGTGCTGGGATTAAAGGTGTTTTTGGAAGGGAGGTTGCAAGGGCAGAGGGTGGATTGATGGGGTGGGGAGATGAATGAGATCAGGATGTATGATGTGAATTCCACAAAGAGTCAATTAAAAAAGTCTAAAAGAAGACTGTTAATCATGTACTAAAAAATTGCCATCCACAAACCAATCTTCTCTCAGCAAATGAATTTGTTATGGCATAGCCCCACTGGAGAAAAGGAAAAGAAGGGCTGACTCTTGAGAGTAGTCTCTAGACTTTTAGAGTACTCTATGGTCTTACTGAAAATTATGCATTTCTATACACTAGTATATTATTTAGCTGTATAAAGAAAGACTTATCATGGAATGGGGGCGGGGTAGGCTAATGGGGATAGACTAGGGAGGAACTGACAGTTGATGATGTCTTAGGAAGGTAGAGTCAATTTTCTTTAAGGGTGTAGCTCCTAGTAGGAACACCCCACTCTAGTGGGTAATTCCACACTCACAAGTAAGTATATGGTCAGTACAAACTGGACTAAGTGGTTTGTTAAAAAAATAAAACAGAACATAATGTGGGAGGTTACAGGGTGGGACTTAGAGGAGTTAGGGGTGATCATGATTAAATATATTGTAAGAAATTATCAAAGTGCCGATAAAATATTATTTAAAGTTTTTAATTTATAAAGTAAAAATGAAATGGAATCATATTAAAAATAGTTCTTATCAGAACTATATCAACAACAACAATAAAAAAATTAAGGATCTATCAAGTCACAAAGAGGCAGGAAGGAGGAATCTTGCCTAATGTGAACCTCTCTGGTCTACAGAGGATCTGTCCTGCCTGATTCTACTTCCATAGCATTCTCAAAAAGGCAATATTGTGGATGAGGAAATCCTGCATTACTGGGGGCACATGATGTGGAGATGGGGAGGAATAGACAGAGAGCAGCAGGTTTTATGGACAATGAGGTGATTGATTCTGTAGGATTCTGCCATGTATTTACATCATAATACATTTCTCAAAATCCAGAGAATTGTTCAACACAGTGTGACTATCCTAATATAAAGGAAGGACTTTGGTTAATCTAGTGTTTAATTTTGATTCGATTGTAACAAATAAACAGACCCAAAATGTGAACAGAGAAAAATGTGTGCAGCAGAATAGAAAGGAAGTGTGCATGTGGACTGTCTGAACCCGCTCCTCAATTTCTGTCAATCTAAAACTTTTAAAAAATAAATTGTAGTCAGTTCATTAGACATACATTTTCCATTGCATGGGTTTGAATTTGAGAATTAGAAAAACAGAACAGCACCAGGTTAAGTGCAGTGTGACTTTGTTTTCCAAGAGCATCTATATGGATTTTAAATTAAAAAAAACTCAGACAATCTGGAATTAGCTAAATACAATGAAATTTTCTCAATCTCTTGAAATTTCTTCCAGCAGTCAAATCTGTAAAGACTGTTTGACTGACTGTGTGCTTCTGAGTCAGAAGCTTGCCTTGAGTTCTTACCAATGCTCTCAAATGCCCCAGAAATTCCATCTGTCTCTTCCCCAACCAGATCCTGTCTTCTGCTGAAGCACTGTGATCTTCAGGATGATGCAGAGATGATCTATCTAGGTTAGGGTTTCTCATTTCGCCCATCACTGGTTTGGACACTGAAAAACCACTTCAAATCCAGAACAGAGAATTAATCTATAAAAATTCAATTAACCTGTAGGATGCTTGTGGACTCCTCAGGAAACTCAATCAGAGTTTTCTTAACTTATTAGTCGCTTCAACTGTTTTGAATTTTGTAGTCTTGACAATGGCACTGAACAGTCAGAATATCCCTAAAAGTGAAGCAAACTAAATGGGTAAATCCAAGTATCAGATTGCACCATCATGCTTACAAACATCCAGATACACCTCATCTGTGAGTTCCAAAGGCCAGGTCCTGAGTGTGCTGCTGTACTAAGGATAAGCCATCACACTTCCTGATGACAAAGTCCCCAAAGTGCCTGTCTTTTCTACCTCATCTCTAATGTGCTGAATGCTTTGAGAAAGAGAGACAGAGAGCCCAGCTGAAGTGACAGACAGACCCTAGGTACCTATAGCATTGATATGGTCACAGAGTTGGTCTTTTGGGAACTTGTTTCAACATTCTATTCTAAAAAAACAAAATCAAAACAAAACAAAACAAATAAATAAATGGCTACACAGAAGGAAAAGTGGCTGTTTCCTGAAGTTGGGGATTGTGCTTGACATTCCAGAAGTAAAAAACTTCCAGTAAGAACAAAATTCAGGGTGTCATTGGACATGGGTGGTTGGTGTAAATGTACGTTTTCAAATTTCTGTTTTTTGGATGCAGTAGGCAAAAGGAGCATAGGTCCTTGTTTATCTTGTGACATCGCTGTCAGTGCCCAATACACCTCCTGACACTGTCACCTGTGCACGAAGGATAAATGAGACTTGAAAAACAAAACAACCAAAGAGAAAAAACGATAGCTGTGCTTAGTAAGAAACACACACTCAAGCACATATTCCAGGGCTGCCTACCCAGCAGGAAGTTTTGTGACCAAGCACTGACCCTTTCCTGACACAATGTGTGTGTTGACCTAAACCCTTTGAAGAGTTTACCAAGTTATAAAAACTATAAATTGTTTACAAACTTTTTACAAAATAAAAGAACTTAGTGGACAATGGACCCTATTGAAAAAAGCAGTCAACTGAACTTTCTCTCTTCTTCTACAGCGGAACATGGTGGTGACTAGTTATCTGCTGTGGAGAAATGTCTGCACAGTTGTTATGCTTGTGTTTTGAATGCCCTCAGTTTTTTAGAAATTTGAGGATAAGCAAATAAACCTTATCTTCCTCTGTATTTTTTCACTATTGGTGACAACTTACCATTTTTTTTAACCACATTTTTATTTGTGTGTATGTTTGGGCAGAGGGATGTATCATGGTGCATGTGTGGAAGTCAGTGGATAACATGGGGCAATCAGTTCTCTCCTTCTACCCTGGGGTTCTCAGGGATCAAACTCAGGTTGGAAAGCCTTGGCAGAAATCTATTGAGCAATCTTGCCAGATTAGTCCTAGTGTTTTAGAAGCCCTAGTATTAATTGTTTATAAGAATAGTATGGCACAGAAGATGGGGAGATATGGAGGAAGGGAGGAAGTGAGAGAGGTAGAGAGGGAGGAGAAAGAGAGAAATGAGAAGTGAGAGCAAATGAGCATAGCAGACATTTCTGTTTGGAAACAATTTTGTTGGGAAAAACAAGACTTATGTCTCATAAAACATTTGGCAAAGATTGTTGATGCACAGTCACTTATCTGAGGATGTGTTTTAGGAAGCTGCTGCTAGGTGGAAAATTTCCTCCAGAAGATGCCTTGAAGATCAGTGGGTAACACACTGCCTGGTTGTGTCGAGGCTCACAGAGTTTGGGATCCAGGGTGCTTTCCCATTCAAAGTATAGAATTTGTAATTTTATTCCATTCTTCAGCTACTTTGCACATCTGCATTTGTCAGGAAAAGAGGATTTTAAGCTTTTATGTTTTCCTGAGCCATATGGGTAGGGCTAGGAAAGAAGGCACAATTATGGGGGAAAAAAGGTGTGGTGGGAGCCAGGGGGCTAGGTATGGAACAATAAAAACAAGAAAGCCAGCCAGGTATAAAAAAAAAAAAGCATCTTTCCTGATGGTTGGAAGGGGAATTGGCATTCTTTGTTGGTGGCCTTTTACTTCTGGCCTACAGCTTGCATTTAATTTGAATCTTATTAACATGAGGAATCTAGCACACCAACCTGATCCTCTCAATTCCTGTGCTTAACTTTAAAAGTCTGCAAGTTGAATAAATGGCTTTGCAGGAGAGGACAGCTTCTTCCCAGCAAGGTAAGTGCCAAGGTTATCAGCAAAAGTAACAGCCTGGAAAAAGAACAAATGTGGCCTGTGCTTGTAGAAAAAAAAATGTGCTGGGTGGGAGAGCAGTGGAACATTAAAGAACATTATTTTAGGTAAATTTAGAATGGTTCAAAAATGATGCACAGTGAATTCTGTGCATGGCCTTTCACTAATTTATCTGATTAAGACTAAGATGAGCATATAAGTGTGATACACACACACACACACACACACACACACACACACACACACACACACACACAGATGAGTGTACTGGGATATTCACTGTGGCACAAACACAATAATGAATCATTAAGCAGTATGTCCTAAAAGAGAGAATGATTAAATAAATTATATAGCCATCACAAAAACTAGAATGCTCTGTACTAAGAGGCCCACCGTTACATTTAGCAAAATGGATAATTGTGCTCTTGACATGTTGAATAGAAAATAGAGACTGCAAAACAACATGAAAAGAATAAGTGAATTTTTATTCAAAATTCAAACTGAGTTTAATCCTTCTGGCAATCTGTAAAATCAATGTTGTCAGTTCTTTTTCAATCCAAGTTCCCTAATTGATATTCTGCTTTTGGCTTAGCACCATAGAGAAAAGGATTATGGAAGGGATTGGGTAGTTTGGGGAAGAGACAACTAGTTTAGAATATTTGCCATCTTTCTGGAGTTGTGCTAAATATTTGCTGTGGACTGAATAGTGCTCCCCTCCCCCAATTCACTGCTAAATCCCAAACACCTAGTTCTCTGCTGTGATTTGCAGCACAATTCTGCAAGGTTAAAGGATTATAAAGAAAGGGACTTTATACCATAGAATTGATGCCTTGAAAGATGAAGATGTGTCAGAGAAATATTCACTCTCATATGTGTATGTGTGTGTATAGTAATATATATATATATGTGTGTGTGTGTGTGTGTGTGTGTATATATATCACTCTTTGCCATCTTTGAGCAGGAAATGACTTTCCACTGATTTTTGACTTCCTAGTCTTGAGAACTATGAAAAATAAATATTTATTACTTAACTGCCTTTTAATATCCTACCAGGAACTAGAGTTACAGGTTGTTGTGAGCCACCTAATGTGGGCTCAACAAACTGGATTTGAGTCCTGCAATTGAGTCCTATGCAGTAAGAGTGTTGTGGAATATTACTTTAACCATACAAATATGTGTTATGGTTGTTTATGTTGTGGAATATAACTTTAATTATGCAAAGGTGTTTTATATTTGTTTATGTTGCATTTGTTTAATTATGTAAAGATGTGTTGCTTTGCCTGTCTAAGGCACCTGATTGGTCTAATAAAAGCCTGAATGGCCAGTAGCTCGGCAGTAGAGGGATAGGGGCTGGCCAGCAGAGAGAATAAGTAAGAGGAGGAATCTAAGTTGGAGAGAGAACAAGAGGAGGAGAGACTAGGGAGAAAGAGTGAGAGATGTCTGGGACCAGCCAGGCAGGCAACCACCAGCCAGCCAGACATGGAGTAGGACATACAGAATTAAAGAAAGGTAAAAAGCCCTGAGGCAAAATATAGATTAAGAGAAACAGGTTAAGTTATAAGAGCTAATAGGAAACAAGCATAAGATAAGGCTGAGCATTCATAACTAATAATAAGCCTTTTTGTCATGATTTGGGAGCTGGTTGGTAGCCCAAAAGAAAGTCCATTACATAAGAATAACAGCCCTTAACTACTAAGTCATCTTTCTAGCTCCTTAACCTCTTTTTAAAAAACTGGCTTTTCATGTAAGCCAGCTATACAACTTATGGTCCCTTATCCAAAAGACTTCATATCTTACTAGAGAGACACTCATATACTCATGTTTATTGCTGCCCTATTCATAATAATAAGCAATTAAAACCAGACTAGACATCCTTCAACATATGAACAGATAGTGTTCATATATGCAGTGGGAGTTTTATGAATCTGAGAGGACAAATGAAAGCTGCAGAAACATGAATGGATTATGTAATATTAGGCAATGTGATATAAATTGAGAAAGACAAAACCTGCATGCTCTCTTTCATTATACACATTGTAGGTTTTGGTGTATACATGTAGGTATGTAAATGGGTGTAAAATGTAGGCGAATCCTGAAACCTAGAAACGAGACCAAGGGAGACCAGAAAGAGATGCTGAGGAAGTGGGGGAGGGGCTTTGAGACATAAAAGGAGACTAGGGGAGAGGTAACAAGGGGTTGGAAGGTGGGTGGGTAAGAAGATGAATGCTTAGGAGAATTGATTAAAGCAGACTTTGTTCAAAAATGCCATAATGATATCTAATATCTTGCAGGCTAATCTAATAATTTTTTTAAATGAAAAGATGTGGTTTATAGGTTCATTCAAGCTCATAAAGACTGAGGGTGAAGTTGAAAGTCATGATGTCTCTTTCTTGCCAAGCCCAAGCTCTCTCAGAGTGCCAAGAAGTAAGAAACCAGACTTTTCAAATGTGTTTCTTTTTCTCTTAAAAACTATTTTCAAAATTACATTATTTCTTTATTTACTTTGTGTGCATGTGTATGAGAGAGAGACCGAGAGAGACAGAGACACACATACACACACACACAGAGGGGAGACAGACAGACACAGAGGGGGAGAGAGAGAATGAGAGAGAGAGAGAGAGAGAGAGAGAGAGAGAGAGAGAGAGAGAGAGAGAGAGAGAGAGAGAGAGAGAGAGAGAGAGAGAGAAGTCATATGCCACAGCAGGTCAAGGTCTGGAGACAACTTAGAAAAGCCCATTGTTCTCTCCTTGCACTGTGGTGATCCCAAAGATTGTGTCCAGGTCATCAGGCTTGGCAGCACTGGCACTCTGTCAGCCACTTTGCTGGCCCTGTAGGTGTTTCTTCTGAAACAGGAGGGAACATGGATCTTCAATCTGCCTTGTCTCCAGAATAATGGATGGTACTTTTTCTGATGTTCAGCATCTGTTTCTCTTCTTAATACAGTTTTCTCTGTTCTTCACCTTTGTGTGCCATGTTTCTTTTATTTTCTCTTTTCTTTTTTTTTCATCAAGAAATCCTCCATTCACTCTACATACCAACCACAGATCCCACCTTCTTCCTCCTCCCACCCCCAGCCCTCCCTCCCAAGCCACCCCCATCCCCACATCCTCCAAATCAAGGTCTCCCATGGGGAGTCAGCAGAGCCCAGCACACTCAGCTCAGGCAGGTCCAAGCCCCATCCCGCTGCGCCAAGACTGTGCAAGGTGTCACACCATAGGCACTGGGCTCCCAAAAGCCTGCCCATGCACCAGGGACAGATTCTGATCCCCCTTGCTGGGTGTCCCCTAAACAGTTTGAGCTAAACAACTGTTTCCCATATCCAGAGGGCCTAGTCCAATCCAATGGGGGCTCCAGAGTCATTAGTCCACAGTCCATGTGTTTCTACCAGTGTGGCCCGTCATCTCTGCACATTTCCCATCATGATCTCGACATCTCCCTTCCACAGAATCCCTCCTCTCTCTCATTGATTAGATTCCTGGAGCTCAGCCTGGCGCCTGGCTGTGGATCTCTGCATCTTCTTCCATCAGTCACTGGATAAAGGCTCTATGATGACAGTTAGGATATTCACTAGACTGGTCACCAGAGTAGAATGCTCAATCTTACCACAAAAATACATGCTCAACTATGTTCATAGCAGCATTATTTATAATAACAAGAACCTGGAAACACCCTAAATGCCCCTCAACTGAAGAATGGATAAAGAAAATATGGCACATACACACAATGTAGTACTACTCAGCCATGTTTCTTTATATCCTGTTTTGAAAATACCAATGTTATTTGGCTTATTTGGAGATTGTCTTCTAAGGAGATGTGTCAGAGTGCTATGTTGAGAAACAGTAGATATATGATGTGTAATTATGTGAACTGACTAGACTGCTCAATGTGGTTCCCACACATTTGCTCAGCTATCATTTGAGCAGTGTCTGTAATAGCGTTTCTAAATGACAGGCATTTGATAGAAGTGTGAGTAGAATAGATTGCCCTCTCTCTTGTGGGCAAGCTTAATTTAGTCAATTAGTTTGACTAGGGCAAAACGATTGATCCTTTTTGAGGATAGCAGTCCTCCTTGTCTGACTACCTTGAGTTGGGATGTCATCTAGTTCCTGCAATGTATTATCCACTCACCCTGGTTCTGCTAGGATTTGGACTGGAACTATGTTCTTGTCTGTTTTGAGTCTCTAGCTTCCTTACAACACATTTTGGGATGAGTCAGCTTCCAAAATTGCATGACTAATACCTCATGATAAATGTTTTCCTCTTACTTAATACATTGTCTTAATTCAGCATCTCCGGAGTATACTCTCCCTTCCAGTCAAAATTTACAATTAGGATGGGTTTTGAAAGCAATCTAATTTGATTTGCTGTATGTGCTCAAGCAGCAGAATTGGTCTTCAGCACATGGCTCTTGTGACATAGAAGGCATAAATGATTGAGGGGTCTGGGAAGGTAACTTAATGAACAAGTGCTTGCTTGACAAGCGTGAGGCCATGATTAGTTTCCCAACACCTATATGAAAGGCAGTTGTGTGGTTCATGCCTGTAATGGCAACACTGGAAGATAGACAGGGAGATCCTGGAGGTTTGCTGGACAGCCTGTCTAGCCGAAATTATGAGCTTCTGGTTTAGTACAAGATCTTGTCTCAAAACAAGTAAGATGGGGGTGGACTTTGAGAGTTTATGGCTTGATGCTGTATCCAGTTTGCTCTCTGTTTGGTGGTTGGGATATGCTCTCTCAGCTTCCTGCTCTGGCCTACAGCTGCCAACTTCCCTGCCACCATTATGGACACTCTCTGGAATGGCAAGCTAGATACACTCTTTTGTAAGTTGCTTTGGTTGTCGTGTTTTATCACAGCAACAAGAAGCAATTTACAGTCTCTGAATGCGCTTTTTTTTGTTTTTGTTTGGGATTTGCTGTTTTGTTGTTTTCTGTTTGTTTCCTTGTCTCCTTCCTCTTATTCCTATCAACATTAAACATGAAATGGAATAGGGAGTTACTTGCATTTCATAACACATTTTTATTGATTAATTAAAACGTCTTCCTCTTAACTTCATTTTTTATTTATCTCACATTTGTTTGCTTTCTCCATTCTCTGTCCTCAAAATCACTCATATTTTTTCAAGAAAGTAAATATTTGAAAAACAGTCATTTATTATATATATATGTATATATATATTTCTATATGTATACCTTTAGAATTTTCATCTCAGTATTGTAAATTACAGAAAAATTGGAACAATGATAGAGGCTTTGATAAAAAATATGCTATCTCTATACCTGGAATAGTTCTTAACAATAAAAATTATGTAGGGCCATGAAAAGATCATTTTAAATATAATATTAAATACAAAGAAAATTTTAAAACGGCATGTATCTCATGAGTACATATATGACCGTTTAGATGATGATAACAGTGGTTTCCTGAGAGAACTTATACTCTCTTCCTGTAAGAGTTGGGTCAGACACAGGCTCTCTGTCTAGTTGCTTCACCATCTATAGGGTGACTTTTATATGATTAAGCCTGGGTCACTGTCACTATGCTATTTAGAAGTAAGTTATAAATAAGTAGTGTTATTTATATACACATTTATAATTTATATAAATGATCTTATGCAGATTCTATTATATTTTAACCTTCATTCAGCTTAGGGCAATTTCCTCTGCAAAATATTTCCCAACATTTCCACTGTCGGTACCTTTAAAATCCCACCAATATTATGTCCCTGTTGTTCTTGCTGCTGTTTGGACCCATAATATATTTGCCTTATATTACTTTCCCTGCTGGCCAGAATGTAAACTCCTTGAGGAGAAGGGCTGTCAGTCAGTTTATGTTCCCATATTTTTTTGCTTTAAAACCACAACATTTCTCCTGCTGAATGAGAATTTGGCCTACACACCTCATGAAAAACATTTAAATTCTGCACGCCTTCTAGGTGAATTTCAAAACGTATCTCCATGGTGCAAAACTGCCGATGTCATTGGTGGCCTTATGAATGCAAATTGGTGTCTGAAAGACTAGGTCAGCTCCAAGAGCTGACTCAAGAAAGACCTGTTTCGTTTTGACTGCTGAGGGAATATGGCCAAGTCACCTAGGAGAATGGTTTGGGATTGAACTAAAGAACCTTTCAAGCCTAGAGGGAAGAAAATGTGATGGGGCTCAAGGAGATCCGGGGCAACATTTGGCTAGTTACAGAAGGCGGGTGGTGCTGTGGAGCATAATATTCCATGACTTTATTAAAAAAATAAATTAAGGTGGCTACAGCAGGAAGTACCCATGAGAAAGCAATGATTAGCCCAATGACATACTCGTGGTTCAGAACAATGTCCCCACCCAGAAGTGCTACAACAAGAAGAAGCTAGAGGATCACGGGAACCCATAGGCTTTTGTTCAATTCTTGCTCTGAAGCCAGGGAAAAAAAAGCCCAGTTTGTTGGCTGTGATCCTCATTCTATCCAAAATTTGTGCTGTTATTATTTTCTTTCCTTCTGTCTCTCTCTGCCTTCCTTCCCCCCTCTTTTTCTTCCTTTCATTTTCATTTCCATCATTTATTTGCTTTGTGGTTCTGAAAGTGTCTTTTCTTCTGGGCCTCAGTGACAAGCCCTGGGAAATGGAGTACTTGTACCTACCCTAGCACCTAAAAACATACTGGGAAAATCAACTGGTAATTTTCAAAGAAAGTGTCACCTTTTAGCCCCTTGGAGATAGTGGATCACCTAGGCGATGAGTCATGCTATTCATTCCTTGTCTTTCAGCCAGTGATTATCTTCCAGCTTTCCTTTAAAAGAAAACCAACCGGTTAAAGCATCAGCTGGAACTCTCTCAGCTCTGGCTCTCAATGATGGGCAGAGTGAAATACAGCTAGCTCTCAGAATAGAAAATGTCCTTCTAGTGTTCGGGTAAATAGCATTCCATTTCAGCCCCAGGGAATTGAGTGCAGCCCTAGTTATCCATAGCCATCATTGTTTCCTTGGGCAGCAGAAATGACTGATGAAGGCAACAGTCATTCCAAACTTTAATTAAATAAGCAAAGGACCATTTTTTTTAAAGGGTCCCATCCCTGAAAGATGTGGGCTGAACTCTTGTAACACACTAATTACCATTTAACCTTATCTTATCTCCTCACTCTTCTTCAATATGAATCAAAAGACAGCCAGTCTTCAACTTCTACAGGTAGCTCTGCCCACTAAAAGCCCAAATTATCTGAATTCTTTCTCCAGGGTCTGCAATCATTTTCCACAGTCCTGTATACCCGCTTCCCCAGCACACACACACACACACACACACACACACACACACACACACACACACTCACTCACTTAATAATACAATCTCTTGGCTGCCATAGCAATAGGAACCATGGAGACACAAAGGTAAACAGCCTCTCTTTGAGTAACTAGGTAGGATATAAAAATAAATTCAGAAGATAACTCCTTTCCAGGGTTAAACACACTGTATGGGGAGGAGAATCTTAATATATAGTGTAGCTGAAACCATTGACATGTTAGTCAGTTACTTTGTGAATCCATTTCCTTGAGACAAAGATTAGAATTAGCAAGAGAGGGACATAAACTGCCACCCATCTGAGTAAATAGGAGTGTGTCACATTTTTGAGAACAAACTGTCCACCCTCTGTCAAGGAAATAAATAAGAAATAACAGAAGGAACATAAGGAGAAGGTAGGTGCTGGCATCTTGGAGTCCATGTAAAAGTTAGTGCTGATTACTAGTTACACCTCAACCCGACAGACTCATGTAGGAAACAGGGTATATCAATATATTTGTATGAAAGAAGATGAAAGGTATCCTGGACATGTATATACTTATTGTTTTTCTGGAAATTTCTTTGAAGCCAAAGATCTGGTGATCTCCTCAGGCAGTCACATGTCTTACAGTGCCTGTACTTAGATTTAAAACATGTCAGCATAAACAACGCACTGTATTGCATATGTGAGGTAATTTACAATTCTGGCTTTCAGAACAGTTATTTAAAACAACAATCCACAGTCCAAGGATTGGTACCTTGTATCCTATCACAAGGAATCAATATCTGGCGGGAAATTTCACTGTGGAATTCTATTCTCTGTACTGGATCTGTGCTCACCTGATCAATGTATACTAAGCCTGGGCTTTCATAGAGTAAAAACTCCAAGGAATGGGTTATGACAAGCTAGGATGATTAGGAATCTCCAGGGCAGGCTGGAAGGCATCTTGCACTCTCAGAATCAAGCAAATGCATGGTGGGCATCTAAGAATGAGGTGCTTCAAAAACTGCCCTGCTTGTCTTGGTCATGCCCTGGCTTAACATTTCTTCAAATGCTTTACAGTTATTGGAGTGGACAGAAAGACACAGACCCCTGTTCCTGGAACATTTCTGTGTCTTTTATAGTCAGACCTGCCATAGCAAGTGGTCAGCCTATGAAGTAGCATCTAGAGACCCTTCCTAAGTGTACAGAACAGTGTGCTTTAGGAGCTGCTTTGTGTGAATGCAAGGTTGTATGGTGGCAGATTTGGGTCTGAGCCCTTAGTTTTTAATGGGCTAGGGGAGATAGCTTAGTCTGTAAAGTGCTTGCCTAACAAGCACACAAGGACCTGAATTTGATGCCCAGTATTTGTGGTGAAAAGCCCAATGTGGTGACACACACTTGGCACTTTCTGAGGAGGTAGAGAGAGGCAGACTCTGGGTTTGCTGAGCAGCCAGCCAGGGTACTAGCTCTAGGCCAAGGAAAGACTTTGTCTCCAAAACAAGGTGAATGATGTCCCTGAGGAAAAACAGCTAACCTTGTCTTCTGGCCTGTACATGTATGCACATGAGTGCATGTGTACCATCTTCACATGAGCCTGTACAAACATGAGCACACACACACACACACACACACACACAAATAAAAATTTAAAACCCATAACAAACTTGTAGAACAACTGACAATCTTTAACTTAAAACTAAAACAAAACAAAATGGTGGCTCCTGTTGTGACAAAGAACCTAAAAACTAAGCTCATTTGCATAGCCTCTGTTCTTCCCAGCAACATTTACTGCTGTGTCTTCAGTATATAAGTTTCAGACAGCACAGCACACAAATCAAATGAAAATCACCATTAGTTTTTGATGGTTCTTCTTGGTCCTGTATTTCTACAACCTGGCATTCAAATGGGGAGAGAGAGCTTGGCTGATTGAATGTACTGTCCATAGTGACATTTCTCAACAAAAGAAAATCTGGGAGGAAATTAAAATCAAATAGAGTGCCCATGTAATAGAAAGGTCTCATCCAGACAGTGCATCTAGGTTAGACTCTACATCTTCTCTGCTTCCAAAGTTTAGTGGAGAATGAAGTTTTTGGTGTTAGGAAGTGGACCTTCCCTGAAACAGAGGCAAGGACTCAGCCAGGCTCCCGTACTAAAATATGATCTCTATTCTCCTGACAGTCTCTAGAAAATTCCACTGAGTGTCCTTTTTTGCATGAAAGCTGTCATTCTTCTGACTCCATCAAGTGTCTGGTTACTAAGATGCTGTACGCTTATAGGGTTTAGTGCCCTGTGAGTGGCCAGTTTCTAGGTACATAGGAGCTAATGCATGGTGTCACAATTTATTGTCTTTGAATCCACTTTCAGTTGTTGGCAACTTCTTCTGCAGTCTTTTCCAAATTCTGCATTCACATGCCTCAACTTAGGGAAGGAGTGAAGGTAAGCCTGAAGTCATGAATGAGAATAGTTATCAGCTTGAGTACTGCTATCAATTGCTTGGAGTTTGTAGGGTCCTGCATGTCTCCGCAGCCCTCATGCATGGCATTGTGTCTCATTCTTACAACTCTATGAAATGGGTTTTCCATGTCCTCATATCGAAGAAGAGCAAATCCAGGCACAGAGGTTTAATAAACTATCCAAGTTTGAACAGTGCATAATCAGTGAAGTTAACATCTAGGTGACCCCATCACTGCTTTCAGGGTGAGTGTGGTATATGAGGGTGCAGTGCCTCCCTCCGTAAACAGGAGCACCAGGGAGTTAACACACTGGCTTGGCTGCAGTAATGCAGAAATCTAAGCAAACAAACTCATTACCCAACACTATTCACGTCGATTCCCAGGAAACTAGAAAATGATTTCTACTCTTATTAGCCAACACCCACGTCTTTTGTCATCTTCATCATTACATCTGTATTTGCCACATGAAGTGCATGCTGGCAGCTCACAGAAACAAAACCAAATAAAGCCACCCTCTAAAGAAATGTGCAAGAGAGAAACACCATGTTTGTTTTCCATGCTTCTGTCAGAATTCATCCTCTGCACCTCCGCTGTGTGGAACTGAGGAGGTGGGGTCTACAGTCTGCTCTCTTGAGTCACAGAGGCAATCATGACAGAACACTGACAGGCAGAAGTCCAATGTGGAAGCAAACAGAAGACTCTGAGATGCCATCCTAGGAAAATAAGTTTTGGTTGTTATTTCTGATGTAGAAAGACATGTCTCAGTATGGCAGTTGGAAGTCACAGTTTATATACCCTAAAAGTCTATTTTCAAACAAATCTATTAACTGGAACTCTAATATATAATGAAAAAAAAAAATACTGTGGTGTGTGATGGGGTTTTTGGCTGTTTGAGCTAACTTGGGTGGTGGGGGCAGCTTTCCCTGCCTCAAAGAGAGACTCCCCTTGTAAGCTCTACCCTTGGAGACCTCCAGCCACCAAGCTGCATCCTCAGACTCCTCTAGTAGCCACACCTGGCTCCTCAAGTTGTAGGAGTGGCCACACCACTCTTTGAGGAGCTCCAAAGGCTAGGCTCTGCTCCCCAGACTTCAGTAATATCTGGAAGGGCTGTTCCCTAAAGGCTAGAACATTAGGCTGTTTCCAGTCATTTGAGGCAGGAGAGTAGACAGGCCCTTCCCTACAGAAAAAAAAAAAAAAAAGCCAGAGATCAGGCCATAAAATCCCATCAATCACTGAGCTTGCCAGAAAATCAGGTCACATAATCCCTCCAATTGCAGGCCACCTTGGAAAGCTCTGCCCCCTAAGAAACCCTATATGGAGCCTGTCTTCTGTACAGTTCTCTGCTGATTCTCTCCCAAGCACAGAAGCCACCCTCCATCCTGGGTCTTTCCCAGTAAATCTCTGTGAGGTTTGTTGTGAGGTAGGACTTTGTGATATTCCTTGGCTCTAGACTGTCAGACTACCTTTCCCCTCAGAGCTGTAACACTTATAGGGATGACGTCTGGTTCTAGTTTCCTTTCTACAATTGTAATAATATATTTGGCCAAACCATCTTGTGGGAGATAATAGTGAGTCCATCATTGAGGAAAGCAGGCAGGAACCAGGAGCAGGCCTCTATGATGGAAGTGCAATCCATGATTCCAGCCATGCCCCTCTCAGTTTGCTGGTCTACTGTGAGGTTTTTCGCATCACATCCTGAGCACCTCGGCTACGCCTTCCCCCAACAGAGGATAATGGATTGTAACCCTTTAAAACCAAGAGTAAAAAAACCCTCCCCTCCCTTGCATTGTTTCTCAGATAACTTTGGTCACAGCAAAACACACCCACACCCACACACACAAAACTACAGTTATTAAAATTATATGCATCTGGTCATTTCCAAATTTACAATCTACTTGGGTTATCTGCTTCTACACACAAAATATAATGCCTAAAATTAAATTGTAGTAGTTTCATTCATGATTCAGCTGGGGTGAAAAATGATCTCTTTGTCTCTGTCTCTGTCTCCGTCTCTCTCTATGCCCCATTTCTCTCAATTCCACAAGGCTTTATTCCAGTTGTCCACCTAGAATTTACCTATATTTAGGGGTTTCATGGCTCCAAATCTTCCTATGCAGGCAGGAGGGAAGAAATCAAGACATATGAGGAGGGGGAGGGATGGGGGGACAAAAAAAGAAGGGGGAAGGAAAGCAAAGGAAGATGGAAAGTTAGGTTAGAAAGTAAAAAGGGGAGGAAGAGATGGGGAGAGGAAAGGAAGGGAAAGGATGGAAATGGAGGGGAAGAGAAGGGAAAAGCAAGGGGAAAGAAGGACAAGGGAAGGCGAAAAAAGGGGAAGGAAGAGAAGGGAAGAGAAAAGGTGCTCTATAGTTTTTACTAGTAGGGTACAGCAGTGCATACCAGCATTCAGGAGAATAAGGCAGGAAAAAATGTCAGTTTGAAGCCAGCCTGGGATATATAGCAAGACCCTGTATTAAAGACCAAAGTTCTTATTATTGCTATTCTTATTTAAAAAATGGTTGCTGGAAATTATAGCTGTAAAGTTAGATATTAGGCTTAATTTTTCAAAATAGCATTGGAAAATTGAGAAATTAGCTAACTGTGATTTCTCTTCCAATCATAGGAAGTCAAGATGCCTTGACTCTAAAAAAAAAAATCAATGTGCTCAGCGAAACCATGCCAAAACTATTAAGCTAACAAATTTAAAGTGCAGAGGTCTGCAATGTCTTATTATGGTTGATGCTAGGATGGGCATTGATAAACAAAATGCTGACCCAGTGTGCACCATTGTCTTTGATAGTTTCTGAAAGTTTAGCTGTCAACTCTAGAAACCCTGACATGTATAGATAAAGCAGGAAGAAGGTAAGTGCAAGTATCTTTTTTTTTTTTTTTTTTGGTTTTTTCGAGACAGGGTTTCTCCGTGTAGCTTTGCGCCTTTCCTGGGACTCACTTGGTAGTCCAGGCTGGCCTCGAACTCACAGAGATCCGCCTGCCTCTGCCTCCCGAGTGCTGGGATTAAAGGCGTGCGCCACCACCGCCCGGCCTAAGTGCAAGTATCTTGTGGAAATGTTTAGTAAGCAACACAGAGACCAACAAGTAGCAGTAAGAGGGATACTCATGCATTAATCAAAAGTGACCTCAGAGAGTACTCACAGTCCAGAAAATCCTCTCCATTATTTTCATTTACATGTTTGCTGAGTGTTTAATCACAGGTATCTCTAGATAATGTGAATCAAAAAATAATTTGTTAGAAGCACATAGGCAAACTGAAAGAAATGAAGGGACACTGGAAATAGAACTCTTAGTCTTGGTTTTCAGCCTGATTTAATATAGGACCAGCTAAGATACATGCCTCCTAGTGGTCTACAAGGCTATATCCAGGGGAGAGTTTCCTCCAAAATGGTCAGCACTATCCAGTGGTGGTCAGGATATAAAGATATATTATTGGTAAGCAGTGTACCTACTTGCTGGCCTTTGCTCTTTCTAGTGAGCATATTTATTCTACTGTTTCTGTGATAGCCACCATCCCTGACAACCCAGAGGAACTTGTACGTGACTGTGATAGGATAGCACTTCTTCTTTTTTTTCTCATTTCCCAGAAGTAAACTCTGAGGTGAAAATGTGCACACCAATAATAATTTGAGTGCTGTTGTTGGAAACCACCAAAGATGCTAGGAGCTAAAACTGAGAGGAAAGTAAACAAGGCATTTATCATAGGGAAAGTCATTCTGAAAACAACTTCAGCAGAATGTTGAGGGAAGAAACTGGGTGTAAGTGGAATCTCAACATGATCTCAACAAGAGTTCACAGTGCAGGATCTATTTGTCTCTGGCTCTGGACTTCCTTGTATGTGGTGGTGGGTGGTACAAATTCCCAGTATGAAGGCATTTTCATACCTTTGCAGAGTGCATTTTAGCAGACCCAGATCTGCTTCCTAAAACAGCAGAAAGTGGAGTGCCCATCACTGAAATATAACAATAGTGGTGTCTGCTGAAATCTAGGAGCTGCAGTTGTATAGACTGAAGCTAAAAAAGAAAAGGAAACTGCTGTGGGTATCTTTCTGTATACTATGAATATGTGTTGCTCTGATTGGTTGATAAATAAAGCCATTTGGCCTAAGGCAAGACAGCTTAGAGGCAGGTAGGAAACTCAAAGGGAGAGAGAGGAAGAAGGAGAGGAGAGACACCAGCGAGCTGCCCAAAGAACAACATGTAATGGGAAAAAGGTAAAGAATATGTAGCAATATATAGGTGAATAGTTATGGGCTAATTTAAGATGTAAAAGCTAGCTAGTAAGAGGATTGAGCTATGGCCATGTGGTTATAAATAATATAAGCCTCTGTGTGTTTACTTGGATCTGAGCAGCTGCAGGACTGGCAGGTGACAGATATTTGTCCTGACAGCCAGCCGGGACACAGGAAATCTTCCAACAACAGGAAACCACCAAGTTCAATGCATGTCATAGTAATATTAACACCATCTTGTGAGATGACTGTCTTCATCATTCCACGTTTCATCCTAAGGGGGGTAACATCTTCACACATGTTACAGTTTGGATATGAAATTTCCCCCAAAGTTGAAGTCTTGATCCTACAGCACTCTTTAGAGATAACTGGATATTGAAGTCTCTGAGTTTGTCAATGGATTAACCCTTTGATGAGTTCATAGATGAGGGGGTTATTAAAAGATTGTATAATGGAGCTTGGGAGTCAGAACCTGTGCCCCAAGCTAGGTTCAGCACTCATTGTGGATACTAAGCAAAGGAGATTTATTCATTTTGGTCATTGTGGGAAGAAGGACAAAGAGATCAAATGATCACAATTCCTTTGATTCCTAACTTGAAATTAATTGTTGCTGGAGGGCTTCTCTCCAGGTTCCACCAATCCCCACAGTCCCACAATCCACATATAAAATAATCACTCAGATGCTTATATTACTCATAAACTGTATGGCCGTGGCAGGCTTCTTGCTAACTGTTCTTATATCTTAAATTAACCCATTTCTATAAATCTATACCTTGCCACATGGCTGGTGGCTTACCGGCGTCTTTACATGCTGCTTGTCCTGGCGGTGGCTGCAGTGTCTCTCCCTCCTTCTTCCTGTTTCCCCAATTCTCCTCTCTCCTTGTCCCACCTATACTTCCTGTCTGGTCACTGGCCATCAGTGTTTTATTTATATAGAGCGATATCCACAGCAATCAATGTTTAAATAGAGGGTCAAGTATGTGCACAACTCAGCAGTCTTGGTTAAGGTGTGATCCTGCCAAGCATTGACCCATCATTTTGTGGGCTGTCTCATCCTGTAAGGTTGTTTGACAATCTGTAAATCTCTCTCCCTGGGAAGCTCCTTTTGACTGTCACCTTCCTCTCCTCCCAGAATGAGATTCCTGGGGAAAGGCCCGTTTCTTTGGGGTCCATTATTTCTTATTTGTTGTTGTTGTTGTTGTTGTTGTTGTTGTTGTTTTAAAGACATGGTATTTCTCTAAAGCTCTAGCTGTCATGGAACTCACTTTGTAGCCCAGGCTAGCCTGAAACTCATGTATATGCCTGCCCCTGCCTCCCAGGTACCAGTATTAAAGGCATGTACCCAGCTGAGGTCTATTATTTCAACAATCGGCCAGACTGAGAGACACAAGTATCTGTTTAGAATATCTTCATTTCTGTCAAGCCAGTCACAGTGGGGCCTATTTGGAAGTAATAGGTGACTGGGGGAATAATATGTCTTGTCCCTGGATCTCTCTCTCTCTCTTCCTTCCTTTTTTCAGTCTTCCTTTTCCCCTTTTCTTTCCGCCCCTCTGTGTGGTTGGCTGTGGTGTGGAAAGAAGCCCCCTCTACATAGCTCCACAACAAAACAAAACAAAAGCAAACAAACAAAATCCAAAAGTTTTTCCCTTTTGAAGTTGTTGCCTCTCAGTCTATGGCCAAAACAATGTAAAGTTGACTAAAACATCCACTAATATTGTTATTGAAAAGACCAACAGAGATGGCCACTTATAGCCAGTTGAAAGTGCTTATTCCAGTTGGATGGGACCACACCCAGGTATCTGGACCTATCTGTAGGCCAGAGTGCTTAGAATGAGACCAAGGGGCTTTTAAAGGCAAAAACCACATATTGATATCTTGCTTAACAACTGTAGGAGGAGGTTTTGCACAAGCAAGTAGTTTAACAGAAGCTAAGATGAGTTAGCTGGGGCTTCTTGACCTTGGGTTCCTAGACTATAATCGAGTAATTTTCCATGAGATTGTCCATCAAGGAAATAAAATTGTAGTTAAACCTGAAATGACTTCATCAAGAATACAACATGGAGAAATGGAGTGTTACTTGAGAATGAAATAAAGCAGGACTTTTCAGAGAAAAAAGGACTGTATTTTGTTCTTTCCACAAACTCCTACATTTAAAGTCACCAAGAAGACATGCTCCTGAAGAACTACGGCTCTAAACTCCCAAGATGTGCCCCAAAGTTCTTCCAAACTTAACTTACAGGTCTCCACAGTAATACACTTAGACTCCAGTTTTCTTGCATGCAGTTAGCATGTGCAGAGCGATCTTTCTATTGTTTTCCTCCTAAACTCCCTGCAGTTTCCTGTATCCCACATATTACATCCTGTTTCTTCTGTCAGTGATAATGACTGCAAGTTGGAAGTTGGTACTATTAGACCAGAATCACCCAGAAAGAGCTTCGCCTTCCCAGATCCTCACCTGCCCTCCTAGGGAAAAGAAAGCTGTGAATATTAGGAACTATCTCCAAGAAATTATGATGGAAATTTTCCTGTCATTCACCTTCAAATTTGCAGGAAAACAAATTATTAGTGTGTGTGTGTGTGTGTGTGTGTGTGTGTGTGTGTGTGTGTGTGTGTATGTGTGTGTGTGCCTGCTTATCTATCTATCTATCTATCTATCTATCTATCTATCTATCTATCTATCATCTTTCTTTCTTTCTATCTAATCTATCTATAATTTATGTTGCAATATCTGAAGAGGCCAGAAATGGGTATTGTATCCAGGTACCCTGGAACTGGAGTTACAGACAATTATGAGACACCCAGTTACATTCCCTGGAAGAGCAGCAAGGACTTTTAACCACTGAGCCATCTCTCCAGCTCCCAATCAAGTATTTAAAGCTCATTTTTTTCCATGTAAAATGAGAATGGTTATATCTTTGCTATGGGGAGGGGAGTTCTGCAAAAATTCAGGAGCATCACATATGCACAAAGACTTGCTCAGAGAAAGACAGGCTCCTTATATTCCTTTAATAAAACTAGAAGTGATAGTTGTCACTTCCTGTGTGTCTTGAGTTCATCATGTAATTATCACAAAGGATATTTGCCTTTTGTATAGAGGTTACCTTGAGTTATGATAGCAAGGCCTTTTAATAAATACACACAGAGAAACAGAGATTTCATCACCACATGGATTCACAGAGCAAGACAAAATCAACCATATACTCAATATGTAAGAAAGATAGTTTTCATCATCATCATCATCATCATCATCATCATCAACAACAACAACAAGAGCCTACTGTGCAATTTCCTTTCAGATATGTGACATATGCTGGGCTGCTGCTCTTGCAAACAGGTGTGAGAATGAGGAGAGTATAGACCAAAGATCTGAGATGTTAAGAGAATAAACCACCTTCTCACATGTTTACTGAAACATCTCCTAAGATCCACAGCATCAACTTCACTAATACAGACAACTGGACAGAAGTTTCCAGCCCTGGATATGCACAGTTTATTTTCATGCACATGTATTGTGGCTTCAATAAAAAAAAATGGTCCCTATTGGCCAATGTATTTGACACTTGCTTCCTACCTGGTGACACTGGGAAGGTTGTCCATCCTGTATGAGGTGAAGTGTCACTGGAGAAATGGGTAAGTAGGGGCAGGCCTTGAGGTTTCATATTCTTGCCTTACTTCCTTTCTCTTTCCACTTTCTGGCTGTGCATACAATGTGACCAACCATTACCCTAATTTTGCTGTTATTCCTTTGCCTCCATGATGTACTGTATGCCACCAGAAGTGTAAGCCAAAATAAACTCTTCTTTCCTTAAATTGCTTTTTCTTCTGTATTTCATTAGTGCAAAGAGAATACCAGTACAGCATGGAAGAGTGTGAATAGCAGACTCCCCATGAACTTGATTAGGACTGATGGCATCTTATGATCCATAGAAAGATTTTTCTGTTTTTCTTAGAGAAGATTTACTTTCTAATTTCTTTATTTATGAGTATGTGTATGTGTATATGTATGTGCATGAGAATGTATGTCATGCATGTGCAGTGCCCACAGAAGCCAGAAAAGGGTGTTGGATCTTCTGGAGCTGTAATTAAAGAGGATTATGAGCTAGCTGGTGAAGGTCTGGGAACTACACTAAGGTCTTATGGAAGAGCAAGTGCCTTTAATCATCAAACCACCTATCTAGACCCAGAATGTCACAAGTATGATGGGATCCTTTGATTTAGTCTGGAAAATCATTAATTCAGGAGAATGAGATGCATAGATTATAAAAAACTGAGGGGAAAGGAGAATTTAATAAATTCTCTAAAGGGACTAGTGTGTGGTTCACTGGGTAAAGACACTTCCTGCTAAGCCTGACCATGCCACCTGCTTTGATCCCCATGACCCACATTGTGGAAGCAGTGAATCAGCTCCAGCAAGTTGTCCTCTATTCGTACATTGCGGTACATGTGTGCACATTTACATACACACACACACACACACACACACACACACACAAACACAAACATATGCACAAACACATGCACATACATGCGTATAAATGAAATGAAATACAACAAAAATAAAAGGAAACTACTAATAGATTTGCCTGTCAATTAAAAAAGCCAAAGTTATTAATTCACAATAATATATATCATATAATAAATATAAATAAAAGATTAAAGGTGAGTTGATATTTAGGTAAATAATACACAAAATGCAGCAAGGGTAGCAAGGTAAATGTCAGAGGAAATATGATTCAGAGAGCTAGAAAGATTGTTCAGTGGTTAGGAGCACTGACTGTTCTTCCAGAGAACCTTTGGTTCCCAGGATCCACATCACAGCATACAACAGCCTGTAACTCCAGCTCCAGGACATCCAGTGTCTTCTTCTGGCCTCCATAGGCACTACATTCATTTGTGCATATAATCTAAGCCAAAAATATCACCCAGGGTGAAGAGGTTTACCTCTTATTATCAAAAGGTATGCTTTACAAGGTAAGTAGAATTTTCATTTACTTTTAAATGTCCAATAGAATTGCATTATCACATTGAGTTATATAAAGAAAAGCTCTGGTCAGAGAGAAGCCATCAAATGTGCACAAGATTTTTTTTTAATCAATCAGCATTATTGACATTATCATCAGACCAGCCACAATTTGAGAGGGATGCTGATGATAATACAACACAAATTAAAATCCAAAGCAAATTAAAGACAAAGCTTCCAAAAGTGGCTTTAGTGACACGATGCTGAATAGGTTAGGTGATGCTGCTGCTCAAGGTCACACCTCACTTCACGTTCTTGACAAAGTTCTTGGCATTCTTGATGGAGGCTTTCGTCTCTACAATGGCATCAGCAATTATTTTCTCCTCAGAAGGGTGATTTTGTCAAGACCAAGGTTATTCTGCAGGCCCATTTTTCCCCAGCAGCAAGGGCCTGAAGATGTAGGTGCCTACCAACTCTTCAAACTGAAGGAAAGAACACTCAACAGCTTCTTCCTTCCTGTTCATGGTATCCACCAGGGAAAAGACAAAGTGTGCCTCCATCATAAGCCACAGATAGAGTGACAGAACCTGCCTTTACAACCATGCTGGTTTTTTGGATCCCCTTGGTGAGCATGATCAACTGGTCTTGAGGACAGTCAACCCTGGGGGTGCTCTGAGAGATGAGGAAGGTAATTAATTGTCTTTTCAGCCTGACCACCAATGACAGACACATTGACTAGAGCTGGATACAAAACCTGCATCTACATTGTAGTGTGTTTTCTCTAATGATGTCCAGGATCATCATGCTAAAGGTCTTTTTGTGGTTGTACACACCAAGCTTCTTGATAACTTCCACTATGATGAGGATAGTGTAGTTAATTGGATTGGTAATGATGAAGGTCATGGCTTAGAGATTGTGCTGGGCACAAGTAGCTATGGGTAGCCACCATGGTGACATTGGTGCTGAACTGGTCATTTCATATTATGCCTGACTTCCTGAGTAATCTGGCCAGGATCACCGCCATGTCATAACCTTTTAAGCAGTCTGGCAGATGCCCAGAGTATGGCTTGGTTCTTAGAAAACACAGATAACTTTTCAGGTGAGATGTGGATGAGGGCTTCAAAAGCATTCAGCTGTTCTGCAACTCTGCTTGGAACCTCTTTTTTTTTTTTTTTTTTTTTTTTTTGGTTTTTCGAGACAGGGTTTCTTTGTGTAGCTTTGTGCCTTTCCTGGAACTCACTTGGTAGCCAGGCTGGCCTCGAACTCACAGAGATCCGCCTGGCTCTGCCTCCCGAGTGCTGGGATTAAAGGCGTGCACCACCACGGCCCGGCTGCTTGGAACCTCTTAAAGAATAACCCATTTTGTCTTTCATCCAGGTGCCTGGTACCCCTTAAGCTGTGCTAAGACAAAACTGACATTTTGAGATTCTCATATAGAAACAATAATCTATTATGTAAATTTTATTTATTCTTACTCAATATATAATGTCACATTTTAGGGTTCACATATAATACACAGTAAATGTCATTAAAGTGACTTTAAGGGGTTTATATAGCATACACAGTAAAATCTCATAAGGCTGAATGTTTCTAAAAGTAGATTAAAATACAATGCACAAATTGTCACAAATTTTCTTTAATTTTGCATGTCATTTCATAAAAGACTTGGTACCTTAAAAAGTGACAAAGAGGTTATCTGAATGTTAAGACTGTACATTATTTATTTTGTTGTTTTGCTTGCCTATAATTTATGCAATCTTTATGGTAGAAGAATACCCCAGGAATATACAGGTTGTTTTAGCTAAACAAGACCAAAGCAAATCAAAACAACTGTTCAATTTTTAAATGTAATATTTGGAGACAAAGTCTGATGTGGTGAACTAAAGCCCCAGCCCATAAGTCCTCAAATGCATCCACTTTACAGTGTGTGCCAATGACAAGGTGATACACCTTCACTCTGCCAAGCTGGTTGAGCTGAGCACGTAGAGTCTTTCTTGGCTTGTCTACTATATTTAAAACTGTAAGGCTGACTTTTTTCTAAAATGTTGATAGAGAGCCAAACCATTCTGCTTACTCATCCAAAATCTCCCCAGCTATCAGAAAACATACAATATTGGAAGGAAAGCTGCCCACAGTAGCAGTGGGAAGCAAGTTCATCATACCAATCTAGAAATACCTACAATTTTCACAACTCAGAAGGAAGATAGAAACATTTATGCAAAAAAAAAAGCTGGAATGAGAACCCCAAATATACTAATAAGAAAACAACTTCCAGGATATTTACACCAAAATAAGAAAAAGGCAAACCCAGCTCTGGTGGTCATTCACCAAGTGTGAAAATGCTTTCAGACCATCTGGGTGTTCAACCTTTCTTCTTTCATCCTAATGTTCTATTAGTTATTTTCTATATTTGTGTCTTCATTTCTAAATTCAGGTTTAAAAAGAGAAACAAAGCAGCTGAATGCTCTTGACCCCTCCTCACCTCCTTTTCAGCTGCAAGGAGGATGAAGTCAGCCAGTAGTCACATAGTTTCTGGAATCATCTTGATGCAAAATAAGTGTTCTATTCATATTCTTTGTTGAACCTTGCTGTTTTGGGTGTGGCTACACTATAAAATGACACTTTGTGCTGATTGGCCAAGATACAGTCATAAAAAGAAGAACAAATAAATTTAACGTAGGAAAAGCTGACACACTAGCGAGCTCCCTAACTTCATATATTTGTTAAATTAATAACTGCCTTTATGATCCATATCAAAATTATTGCAGTTGTTAGTTCTTTTCAAGAAAATGTCCCAGATATAGGGACAAAAGGGAAGCCAAGAGCACATTTATAGAATTAGTGCCAATGTATTTGTAAGTGAAGATGGGTAAATTTCACAGTTGAGGGGGATGGAAAGATTACTTTACAATTAAGAGCACCTACTGCTATTTCAGACCCGATTTTAGCTCCCAGCATCCAGGAAGGGTGGCTCACAACCACCTATAACTCCAGTTCCAGAGGATCTAACACCCTCTTCTGGCCACACTTACATGCACAGTATTCTCACATGGATGCATACATATGCAAATAGTTAAAAGTAATTCAAAAAGTAAATTTTCCAATTAACAACAAGTAGATGAAAAAAAACAAAAACAAGCAAAAACCCATATAAAATTCTACCAGTGGATGGAAAGAGATAGACATAAAACAATTTAGGATGAAATGATGAAAACTGTATGACTTATGGTTTACTATATATTTTGTTTAAAAGGATGAAAGATAAAAGAGCCATGGAAAGACAAGAAAGTACTGTATCTAGTGCTCTAAAGAAACTTCACTGAATTATAAGTCCATTAAGACCGGAAATTGTATCTGTCCTTGTCATCCACTGTACAATTCCCTGTGATACTTTAATAGAACAATGGCAGTAAACAATGTTGGTAGAATGTATCTTACCAAAACAGAGAGGCCCACCTAAGTGAGGAAAATTGTATTATATATTATTTACAGATTTTTTTCTTTTTTAGTATTTCAAAGTTTTTTGTACAATATATTTTAATTGTGTTTTCCCCTCCCTCAGCTCCCCCAGCTCCTCCATACCTCCCTATTCAGTTAACTTTATGTGTGCTCTTTTTCTCTCTCTCTATCCAATACCCATAAAACACAATGAAAATTAAAACAAACAAAAAAACCAAGTAAGACAAAACAAAACAAAAATTCTAGACACAAACAAAACAAAACATGATGTTGGCTTTGGGTTGCCCAAATATTCCTGGGTGTGGTGCTTGCCATGAAGTATGTTTGATATGTCCAGTAATACTCCATTACCAAGAGATATCATTTGTAAATGGCTTCTTGGTTAGGGTTGGGACCCTATCTGGCTGAAACCTGTGCAGGTCATATGCATACTGTCACAGCCTCTGTGAATTCATATATCCATTAGTCCTGTTTTACCTGGATGATATTGCGTTATATACTATTTACAAATGATTCTTCAAAATCCTTGCAAGTGCAAAAAGCACATGTCTGACCTCAACATGGACAAGGGATAGTTTATTCTGAAGCCAAATATAAATGACTATGACCCAGGAACACAGATTCAGGGCTTCACAAAATTTTAGCTTGAATATGGCAATGTTTTAATGAAGCTTTTATGGTAATAGAAGAAAATAATGAATCAAGGCACATTTCAAATATGTTGGTGGAAATATTAGGTAGGAGGGCTGCAGCCCGCCAAGGAGGGAAATCTGTGTTACTGGTCTCAGATGCTATCTGATAGAACTCTTAGTCTTTGGGTTGGTGAAAACTGGGGTTTTGTAAAGAGAACACATTCCAGAAGATTTTATCTATTCATCACAGGATGTTAGGTGAGACACAGAAATGAGCAAGGAATATCTATTTAATATAATCTAATAATGTAATATAAACTGTAATTAGACTCAGGGTTTACCAGTCCAAGTGTCTTTACAACTATGGTGGTTCTCAGCAGTAAACAGCCTTGCAGCAGGGTTAGTGGGCTGTACAGCTTCTTGCTGGGTTAGTGGGCAGTACAGCTTCTTAGTGCCCATCCACTAAGGTGTTGTTTTTAATAGCATGGAGCTAATATTTTTTATTCTACTCCCTCTATTTGCATATGACAGTCACATAAGCATGGAACAATCTGGAAGTTAAAGAAGGCACCCAAGATCTGGGAGAACTAGACTATGTTTACAAAGAATTGTTAAGTTATTCTTGTTTTTTGGCTTTTATATCAGCACCATAGTTACCATAATAGTCATTTGTCTCCTTAATTCATTTGTCAGAGTAATTGCAAGTCCTATAACAGGTAAATACAGAGAGAAAGCCCTAAAGTAAGACCTAGCACCTAGCTACCTTCCACAAAGCTAGGTATTTCTACTGTGTTTGGAGCACAGTACAAATTCAGTTCACACCAAGCCCCTTGTGGAATGCATTCAGGACAGTTTTGACAGAAGATCAGGAAGCCATGGCATAGAATACATTCTAGGTTGATTAGAGACTTGACAGCAACCAGAAAGAGTCTAGCAATAGCCCGCTATGCACCCAAGTGGGGATGGAGCCAAGAAGCATCTGAGCGATGCTGAATGCAGATTGTACCACCTACAACTTTGCCCATGGTCATCTTTGTTAACTACCCATGACTGAGGAAACTTCAAGGCCCCTCTTTCCCCCCAAGGGACATGGCCTCCTTCTTCACTGTCTATTAGCAGGAAATATGGAAAGGGAATCACTTCAAAGAGCTAGGCTCTGTGCCCAGAGCTGCAGATCTGAGAGCTGCCCCCACCCTCTGTGTTATCCTCCAGACAGGCAGCCAAAGATCAAAAAGCCGTCTCCAGCTGCTTGCCTCTGCACACACACTACCCAAAAGCTAATCACATTAGCTACTTCATAAGTAATAAATTGTTATTTCCCCTTTACTTTGATTTCCCTTCTTGTCTCCCCATGTAGCAGCCAATAAACGATTCTCTATCTTTCTCTCCAGGAATTCTGTTTTCTTCATGTGTTATGTCACGGGTACTCTTCATCCTGGGTTCAGGGACCCACGTGTGTGCACATCAAGAAGGTTCACCCTCTTGAGAATAGTCACTTATAGATCTGGATCTGTTTCTGTAGCCCACAAAGAGCTCACCCCCTTCTCATACCTTTGTTTTTGTGCTGTACCAACAACAACAATTATTATTATTGCATAATAGTCCAATCACCAAGACAGACAAAAAGAGCAACCATTACTTAATAGATGAATAGCCTGGTAGAGACAAACTTATTTCACAGAAAACTTCCTTAAAAGCCTCTTTGCCTTTTGATCTCTCTCACTATAGTGTCTCATGCTACTCCCCTGAGGTCTGAGGGCTACTTCACAGCTTCTTACTTCTCAGCTGCAAACTCAATCCACTGAGACATGGCCTATTCCCCTTTTCTGGATGGATCAGGTTTCTAATATGGAAACTATTAAACAGTTTCCACTTTTCTTGTTTCTTAAGTTTCATCCCTATGGAGAAAGAAGTGATAAGAATCAAGCAGCGTGTAGACCCAGGTCCCTAGGAAGTAAAGAGAAGGGTGTACTCCATCTTTTCATCATGAGTGAAAGAATACTTAGCAACTCTCTCCTTCCCCTTTATGTGGGGAGTGCTTCTTTGTTTGGCTTCTTTGTTGTTCTGTTTTGGTTTTAGACAGCATCTCACACTGTAGTCCAGGCTGGCCTGGAACTCAGTCTGTATCCCGAGCTGGCCTGAAGGCCTGACAATCCTCTTGCTTCAGCACCACAAGAACTGGCACACCTGGCCATGAAAATGCTTTTTAAAAATTGTTTTTGTAGGGCTGGAGTTAACTGATGGGTCAGCAATTAAGAACACTTGCTACTCTTACAGGGGCCTCAGGTTTGGTTTCCAGAATTAGCATCGTATGTCATAATTGTCTATAACTATTTCCAGAGGATATAACACTGTATTATAGCCTCTGATAGTTCCAGACATACACATGGTACATAGACACACAGGCAGGCAAAACATTCATACAATACAATAAAACGAAACAAAAAGAAATAAAATAATAAATCTTTAAAAATAATTTGGGGATATGACTATACATATTCATGAATGTATGCACATGTATTTGGGTGCACATGTATGCACTTGGATGAAGATTGATGAAAGCTGTCTTTCTCAAGTGCTCTGGACCCCCTATTTTAAAACAGGCTACCTTACTGAACCTGGAGCTTATATTGGCCAGCCAGCAAGCCCCAGGGGTCCTCCTGACTACAATTTCCCTAAGATTATAGAAATATTATAGAAAGATTATAGACACATTCTTTCTAAGTGGTGCTGGGCATCCAGACTCAGATCCTCCACAGTGATGGCACTTCACCAAGTGAGCTAACTCCACAGTCCTGAAAATGCCTCTGACAAAGAAGAACTCTATTATTCTTTCCTGTTCAGCCAGACCACTGTTCTTCTATGAAGAACTTAACTGAGGCGGTCAACTATGGTGTGCTTCTGTACACAGAGGGGGACACAGTAGATCATGCTTACCTAGAGTGTGACATTCCTCTGAACCAGAGCCCCAGGAGGTAGGAGCTACATAGAGCAAAACATCAAGGTCAATCATCACCGAGTGAATTCATTTTCGATACTGTACAACTGCTTCCCAGTAAGGGTTGGATGGGAGAGGTCAGCATGCTGGTTCTGATAACAAGGCTGGGTCAGGTAAACCAGATGATGAACTGGGCAAAGGATGGGTAGAAACCAGGCAAGTGGTCTGTGGACTAGCAGCTGTCATGTGTGATAATGCTAGTGCTGTGGTTGCAATGAGAAATGTGCCCCCAGAGACTCACGTGCTTGAACTCTTGGTCCCCGGCTGGTGGCCCTGCTTTGGGTAGTTACAGACTTTTTAGGAGATGGAGCCTTCCTGGAGGAAGTGAGTCACTAAGGGTGGCTTTTGAGAATTTGTAGCTTCTCCTCATTTGTAGTTTGCTCACTCTGCTTCCTTTGTGGTTAAAAATGTGATGATCTAGGTTTCCTCTCCTGCTTCACTGTAGTCCTTGACATTATGGACTCTAGCCCTCAGGAACCATAAGTCAAAATAAACTTTCTTCCTTAAGTTGCTTCTGATCATGTATTTTATCACAGCAACAGGAAAGTATGTAACATAGTTTGAACTGAGAGAAAGATGAATGATAAAGATAAAGGAAGATGATGAGCATTTGAGAAAACGATGAAACAAAGGAGAAATGTCTTTAGATAGAATTTAGTGTACAAGTTTTAAAATCTTGTCATGGGCTAAGTCACTTCTTTTTCTTTTTTAGTTTTCCTTTTTAAAAAAATATTTATTTTTACTCTTAGACACTTTCATGTATGAACACAATAATATGATCATATCTACCTCTTATTTACTCCCTCCAGCTCCTCCATCTGCCAAACATGTTGTCTTCTAACTTAACTCTTCCTCTTTTCTCCTTAGGCCCTGTCTTTGCTCAGTAAATGGTTAGAAATGTCTATTTATGCACTATGCATGGGCACAGTGCCATCCACAAAGCATGGGAACTTGCCAGTGGCTACACTCATGAAGAAGAATGATTCTCCTTCTCCCAAATACTGGTGACAGTTTTCTTGATCTTTAAATATTGATGACACTTCTCTTCATAATGAATGTGATTAATTTTCTAGTGGTTTTAAAGAAGCTATTTATTCTTTTACATTTGGTAAAAAATTCACTGTTGACTTGTTCCAATATCTGAAGATTTTGAGCTTTTCCCTGATATTGCATAAGGGGAATACTTGCATCTCCATCACACATACTGTAGGACACCCTTCTCTCTATAAGCTCCAAGGATCCATCTCAAACACATATTTGGGTTGCCTTACAGGACAATAAAACCTGAGTCATAGGACTTTGCCCTGTGTTAATCAGCTCTCTTTCAATGTATTTAGACCATTGGATCAGATATCTGTCGAATATCTCCAAGATTTGTTCCTAGCAATTTCTTAAGGTTGTGCTGCAGTTTTCTGGTGAGCAATGGAGAATTACTCAGGCAAACAAAGCTAAAATGTGGACCTATTTTTCAGTTTATGTAGAGAGGGTCTATGTCTTCTAGTGTTTCTTCAGCTATCCACTGAGTCTGGCTCTTTATTTATGTGTCTTCTAATCATAGCCATTAAAACTGAACTCCCAATATCATGGTCTTATGAGATGGGGCCTTTTGAGGTAAGTAAGTTAGGAGAGTGCAGCCCTCATAAACAAGATTTGTGCTCTATTACACATACTTCAGAGAGCTGCTTTGCTCTGACTCTGCAGTGGTTTCTGCTATGTCAGAACCAGATTTGGGGCCATCAGCAAACACTGAATTTGCCAGCACCTGTATAACTGCAAGACATGCATTTCTGAGGCTTGTAAGATATTGAGTTTTACAGCAATACCTGTCATAACAAAGTTTTTTCCTAAAGATCCCCTAGGAACAGAAAGGCTGCCAGGCTCCAGAAAAAAGGGCAAGGGTCACTCTCTTTGCAGATGATTATGAATGTTCCAAGATCTCAAAAATAGCTAGTACTGAATATCCTCCTGCAACTGAGGTTCCACTCTTTCTCACCAGGGCCTTCACCGTATCATAGGAGACTAGCTGGGGCTTCCCCTCTTTGTATCTCAGTGACTCCAAAACCAAGTACTAGTCTGAAGTGTCAGGTAAAATTTTTATTATAGTCTTTGGTTTATCAGAAATAGTTCAGTCTATTCAGTGCAATCCTGAGTGTGTTGTTTTATGTGATGTTGTCTGACCCAAGTTTGCATTTTCTTTCTCCAGGATACTGATGGCTCTTAGAATCATGTCTTATTGCCATGCCTGTCATATACTGGAGATATTAGAGATATCTCTTTGTCCCAGAACTTATCAGGTGTTAATCATGTTGGTATGACAGCATGCCAATGATTTTCTCTGTCTTTACTAATCACCAATAGTAGGATTAGTGCTTCTACACATCCTGCATGTGGTCCAGCTTGTATTCTGAGCATCTCTTGGAGCCACTTACACAGTTCTGAGTATTCTTAAAGGTAAGTACTAAAATATTTGATCCAGATCTTTTGCTGGGAACATAAACTCAAGAAACATCAGTAAATACACAAGGAAATAAGACAGTGTGATTGTTAGTTATTATCAATTTAAAAACATCTAGAATCACATAGGAGACAGCCTCTGGCCACGTCTATGAGGAATTTTCTAGATTAGGTTAGTTGAGGTAAGTAGACCTGTCTTAAATATGGAAGCACAATTTTATGGGCTAAATTCTAGACTGAAAAGAAAAAAAGGAGAAAGCAAACTGAACACCAGCATGTGTCTTTCTCTGTGTTCTGACTGTAGCTCCAATGTGAACAGCTGCCTCTAACTCCTGCCACAGTGATTTCCCTGCCATCATGGACTGTGTCCAGGAGCTTTGATTCAAAACAAAACCTCCCTGTCTTAAATAGCCTGGTGGGAATTTTCTCACAGTAATGAGAAAAAGTAATATGTATGAAAAATGAAAGAAACTTGTATCAAAACCAACCACTGTGGGTCACTAAAGTTTGTGCCAGATTGGAGTTACCCCATTGAGAAGGGAGTTGGAGGCTATGTGCATCGAAGCCCAAAAGGCATTGTTTGATGCTGTTCAAAGGGATTCTCATGATCCAGAGCTTCAGCACTGCTGTAGAACTGGTCAAAACCTACTGTAGGAGCTAGTGAAGCAAAGATGAAGAGTTCTGATGGCTGGATATCAGGCTGATGTGTATCAAAACAGCAGGATGAAATGATGCAGGCAGGGTACCTGCTGCATCTCTACAATGGGTGTGGTCAGTAGCTTTTATGTTATTATTCAATTTGTTGCTAAAACAATTCCTTATTCATAATAGGCTAAGTCCACAAATCTATAGCAAACCACTTCCAGTTTCTAGAATACCAAGTGCAAATAATATTATTTGCTTAATATTTGAATA
Source organism: Peromyscus maniculatus bairdii (assembly GCF_049852395.1). Classification (NCBI taxonomy): domain Eukaryota; kingdom Metazoa; phylum Chordata; class Mammalia; order Rodentia; family Cricetidae; genus Peromyscus; species Peromyscus maniculatus. The sequence goes on from NC_134854.1 coordinate 100,251,015, forward strand.
TTTGAAAATTATTCCCATTTACTCTACTCCCACCTATTCTATTGTCATTCCTGTTTCCTCCAAGAATCCCCTCAGAGATAGTTGAATCCAGACAGGCTATATTAAATATCTCTCTTATGTACAATTTTAATAATCACACACAAAGATCAAATTGAATTTGCTGTGACTTCTAGAATCATTTTTTATTCTTCTCTCCTCTGATGATGGGCTAATCCAAATTTAAACATTAAAATGTTTATCATGTAATATAGTGAGACAAACTCTTGGCTTTGGGTCAATCTATTTTTTTGGTCAAATCTAGGTTTGTACGTTCTGTGTGCCATGGTGTCTCCCCACTCACAAATGATAGATAGTACCAACGTTTACTAGCAGACACAAAGGGAGATTCCCTGGGATATAGGCTTTTTTTTTAAATTTATTTTACAACACCATTCAGTTCAACATAATAGCCACAGATTCCCGTTCTCCCCCTCTAGCCCCCCTCCCCCTCCCCCCAGCCCACCCCCCATTCCCACCTCCTCCAGATCAAGGTCTCCCCCGAGGACCGGGGTCGACCTGGTAGACTCAGTCCAGGCAGGTCCAGTCCCCCCTTCCCAGACCGAGCCAAGCGTCCCTGCATAAGTCCCAGGATTCAAACAGCCAACCCATGCAACGAGCTCAGGACCCGGCACCAATGCACCAGGCCCCCTGAATAGGCTTGTTTTGAAACTTAGCAATGGGTCAACCCCAAGGTCATATTTTCGATCTGATGTTAGAGTCTTTCCAGCCATGGCATTCTCTGAAGCAGTGACTTCTGAGTGGTACTAAGAAGGAAAGCTCCACCCCACCCCCACTCCTCACCAATCCCTATCTGATCATCTTGGCACCATATGGAGCTGCTTTCTAGTTTCCCTGTTTGGGTAGCTCATTCCAGCTCATCTCTAAGATGAAAATATATTATGTCTCACTAATCACTGGAGTCGCCTGACTCAGATTTGTGAAGTATTCTGGCCCCCCGCCATATGCTGTGTGTTATCTGTTGCTAATATTTGTGGTGACTGGTGAATTTGTTTTCAACTGGCAGTTTGGGGCCAGAGAAGAGCTAAGTGGTTGTGAGTGAAATTGCACTGGGATTCTTCCTTAGAACAATTCCCCAAGGTTCAATTCAGCTCCGCTTGAAGCATTTTAATATGGATGGGAGACTAAGTCTTCCTTAGCCTGTTATTATAGATCTTTTAAAAGGCTAATGAAAAATGCAGTGTGAGGGCTGGGAAGTAGCATAGCATATGGTCCCAAGAAGGAGGGCCAAGAGCTTCTGTGATGAATGTGAAAGAGACTCTGACAAGGTGAGGCAGAATCTAATGTAACACTGACTGTTGGGATTGCTTCTCTTCACACCCTAGTGCATTACACCTGAGCAGATGCCATGGCTTCAGATGGGCTCCTAAGAGCTACCCTGTCTCCATAGCTGTGTCATTATGCAAATCATTACAGAACACAGCTCTAAAAGTGTGTGGCCCAGTTTTCCTTTTCAAAGAGCTCAACATTCTGACCCCTGAGAAGGTTACAGTGCTAGATTTGGTTGTTGTGGCCTTGGAAACATGAATGGTTAACAAGGGTTTGATGTCCTGCCTGGGACCCAGTTCTATGCTGCTACTGCCTAAGCCTTAGGAGCTCTTTGTGAAATGTCAGAGGAAACTCTGGACTTGAGCATTTATGGGCTGCTGAAATATTAAGTTGCTGGGAAATTGACTTTATTTTAATTAAGTGCAGATTATGGATATCAAGTCAGGCAAAATTTTAAATTCTTCATTATTTTTGTTGGAGATTATGTATGCTTTAAGGTAGTCTATTTGGGTGTCAAGTTGACAAGGGGTAGATTAGTAAACTTAGTTGTCAACTTGGTGAAATTGAGAAGGACTTAGGTGAAATACTCTTCTGAGTGTAACTTTGAGGATGTTTACAGAGATGATTAATTAAGGACAGAAGGATAACCCTGAGTATGAGTGGGCCATCAAATATGCAGGGAGATGACTGGATGAAAGAGGGAAAAACGATAAAGTCTCTTGGAACAGGTATTCTTTCTGCTTCCTTGTCATTGTGAGCTGAAGAGCTTCCCTCCACCATGATGTCCTGATTCATCACAGGTGCAGAGACATGGAGTGAAGAGGACCTGGATTGAAGCCCCTGAAAGCAGGAATCAAAATATATGCTTCTTCCCTCAGGCTGATAGTTTGGGTGTTTTTGTCACAGTAATGAGAAGTCTAACACATCTACTCTCAACATGCTTGGGTACATTTCCCCACAGATTACTATTATCAGTGTTACCAGACTTGTTTTTGCATATATCCATAAGGCATTACAGTGAGATGTGGAGAAGAATGAGTTAAACTACCTTATAAAAGGAATGTTTCCTTTTCTCTCTCATACATGAGGTAAAGTTCCACCCTCGTTTCATTCTGGTGCTGTGATAAAACACTCTGACCAAAAACAACTTAAGGGAAGAAATGATTTATTTAGCTTACACTTCTAGGTCTTCTGTTATTATGGAGGAATGTCAAGGCAGGAACCTGAGAGCCGGATCACTTGCTATTTCATGTGCCATTGTCTTCAAACAAGGAACTCATTTCACAGCCCAGAAATACAGTAGGGAACATGGAAGAGTCCATTAGCTAGCTCACTCACATGCTTTTCCTTAGCTAACTTTCTTATCCAGCCTAGGACTATCTGCCAAGGGAATTGTGTCACCCAAAGTGGGCTGGGCCCTCCTACACCATTGAACAATCCAGACAGTTCCTTACAAACATGACCACAGGCTAGTCTAACCAGGGAAGTCCTTCAATTGAGAGTCCTTTCTCCAGTGGATCTAGTTATGTGTTAAGTTGAAAATTAATGCTAATTAAACCAGGGTTAATCTTCAGTTGGTATTAATGCCCAGTTGTTACAGTAGTAAGTGCTGAGGTTGAAGATTATTTAATCATTGGATTTATAGTCATTTTCTATTTAGTATTGACATTGAGCATGCTGTGATGAAGCTGAGTTCATCCTTTCAACTCTAGCTAGCTAAGTGCTAGAATTATTTCTTCATATCAGGCTTCTGGAATGTGAGGAGTCTTGAGACAGATTTTTGATCAATTTTTTTCCACAGAGGCAACAAACATAATGTTTATTGGGGAAATTAGCTTCAAAGCCAGAATGGTGGTTCATGCCTGTAATCCCAGTACTCAGAAAACCTAGGCAAAAGGAAGAGCATAAGGCAGAGGCCGTACTTAACTGCATAGTAAGTATTAGGCTCAAAAAATAGAAACAACACAACACTTCAGAGCTTTGTCACAAACTTACACAGCTGGAATCATTTTAGATGACACAAATAGTAATAGTCCTATTGTTAGAAACTCAAAGCATCTCCCAACCTGACTCTGCTGATTAAGAAAGAGTGAAAATTCAAGGCAGGCAGAAAGGCCCAGTTTCCTGAGACACTTCTGAGGTAATTAGACTGTCTTTATTCTGCTCAAAAGCAGCACCCACTCTTTTTACAAGATGCTCATGTGTTGTGGTCTCACCCAGACAGAGAACAGATTTGCTGCATAGCATGGTGGGAAGAACGTGAAGAGGGCGCTACTGAGTAGGAGGAAGGCTACAGGCGAACACTTCCTCCAGCTGACAGGAAAGAAGAAAGGTGGGTGCTGCTTTCCTCCCTTGGCTGCCAGACTCAGCTACAACCACATTCAGAGAACCTTCCACATGACAGTCAAGAGATTTTCAACTGCTCTGTGCTGGGCCAGTGAATTAGATATTGATGGTAGGATGACTGGCAAAAAAAAAAAAAAAAAAAAAAAAAATTCTGGAATCCACAGATCTGAGGTTTCCAAAGTGGTTGAAACATCATTTTATTTCATCCTTCAAGAGGTTTGTCAGTTGCATGAGGTGGTTACCTGGATGAATATAGGTTGAACCAAGTATAGAGCCCAAATAGTCCAGTTGCCTCAAGAGATTTGTTTAAATAACAGCATAAATTTATACTTCATGCTCCTCACTTTGGAAAGATTTCTGCTTTAGCATTGTCATCAGTGAAAACCTTTTACTTTCATCCTTAAAAATATGGCTGAGGACTGGTGAGATGGATCAGTGGATAAAGGAACTTGATGCCAAGCCCTGGCTACCTGCTTTTGACCTCTTGTATCCACAGGATGAACAGAAAGAAGTAACTCCTGCAAATTGCCTTCTGACCACTGTATGCATGCCTTGGCACATAGGCATTCACTCATACACATACACACAGCAGGCACACACACACACACACACACACACACACAAACACATTGACACACATACTCATCCACACAAAGAAGCGATGAAAAATGAATGAATACAAATAAAATGTAACAGTGACTGATTTCTTAATCTCATTATAATGCCTTCTAACTCAGAAATAGACTTTTAATGTGTGTGTGTGTTCATTTGCATATGGGAACATGTGTGTGTAGGGTATGATGGTTAGTTCTAGTTGTCAGTCTGACACCATCTAAGTTAACCCAGGGAGAAATTTTTCAACAAGATATTGTCTAGGTCAGTTTGGCTATGTGTACATCTGTGGAAAATTACTTTGATTATACTAATTGAGGTAGGAAGATTTGTCCACTGTGGGTGACAGCATTCCCTAGGCAGAAGACCTTGAACTCTGTAAGAATGGAAAAAGCAAGCTGATACACAAGCATGCACTAATTTATTGTTCTCTTCTCTTGAGTATGGATGCAATATGATTAGATGATTCAAGTATCTATCTGTGGCTTTGAGTTCCTGGAAATGGTATATTTCAGCCTGAAATGGAGTGAAACTAACCTTTTCCCCCAAGCTGATGTTTTCAGGATATTTTAACACAATGAGAGGAATAAAACTAAGACAATGGGTTCACATATACATATGTGTACATGTATAGGGGAGACAATGGATATACTTAGGTACCATTCTTCAGGTACTGTCCACTATTTTTATTAAAACTTGGCCTGGAACTCACCAAGAGGGCTAGGCTGACTGCTCATGGAGCCCCCATCTTCACCTTCTGAGTGTTGGAATTAAAAGAATGTGCTGCCATGTGAGAATTTTTATGTGTTTTTTGAGGATTAAATTTCAGTCCTTATGCTTTAAAGATATGTACTTTACAGAGTTATTTCCCTACCTAGGTAAATAAGATTTTTATCAATGAGAATAGTTAATTCATGATGAAGTGACATTAGAGAACATTGACCTATAATCTTACATTACTATTGTCCTGTCTTCTGTGGAGATAGAAAAGGAACTAGTTTGTGCAGCTACAAACCAAGGGATACCAAACACTTTCAGTAAGCAAGTAAGTTAGAAGTTAGAAGATGCAAGGATTGTCATCAGACTTCACGGGGGCAAAACATACCTTGATTTTGGATTTCTGGCCCCCAAAACTCTCTTTGAGAGATGTTTGATAGCCCTAGAAACTCAAGCAGATATCTTCCAAGATCATCTCCACAGCAGTTCAAAATAATTTGAATCATTTACTTCTTCCTGATAGTCCTTTTTTCTCCTTAAAGATCTTCATACCTTTTGATTTGGGCTTTCTTTGATGTATTTTTGGTGTGATACGGTTCCTCTTTTCCTTTTTCTTTTTGTCTCTTTTTTATGCCTTCTTTTGAAATCCTACCCACATTTCAATACCTCATTTAAATTCCACCTTTCTGAGGAAGGTTTTCTGCTTCCCTGTCCCCTTCTCTATCACTGCTTATCACTTGTGCTCTTATCAAGGCACTTATGATCACGATAATCAGAACTAGTGGAAGAATATGACCTGGGTCCTCCACTTTCTCAAAACACAGGAAGAAGCAAAACCCAAATAAACCTGAGTTACTCTTACTGTATTTCAAGAAGTACTTCTTTATTGTCTGCAGTTGACTGAGCACAGTGCCTTGTGTGGAGTAGACATAAGACAGCATTAGTTAAATGCTGAAAGTCAGGACTCTTAGCATGCTCTTTTGGGCTTATGTGTGGCACACTGATTATTCTTTTTAATTTTCACTGTGGAAAGTCTCCAGCACATCTGGAGGCAAAGATGACATGAAACCTGTGAGCAACTTTCTGAAGCAGCCCTTAATCCATTTTGTTTCATCTCCACCTGTATTCTCAGCTCAGATATTGAGAAAAATCTAAGATGGGATGTTTCACCATCAGTTAATATGCCACTTTATATTTCTGGCCAATAAAGGATTTCCATAAAGATGTTAATGTGATATCATCAAAAAATTGAAAAGGGAGCTGGAGAGATGCTTAGTTGATAGCACAGGCTGTTTTCACAAAGATCAGGGTTCTGTGATACAAGATTCATTTTCCACAGCCCACACAGTGGCTCATAAATCTCTTTACTTTCAGCTCCAGGGTATTGGGAACCTTCTTCTGGCCTCCAATGGGCACTGCACACATGTGCACAGACACATTGGCATGCATAACACCCTTATACATAAGAACAATAGTTAGCCAGAACTTGAAAGTCAAAAACAGGCAGCTCTTTTTGAGTTCAAGACCAGTCTGGACTACATAGTGAGTTCTAGGTCAGTCAGGACTACATGGTGATATAATGTCTCAAAATACTGAGCTAATAATAATAATAATTAATAATAATATTCTAAAACAAAATAATCTTCAATTCCTCCATTTTCCAAGGAGTATTTAAATACAACCTATTTTCATACATGCTTTTTACAGTTTGTGTATTTTGCATGTCAATGACATTTTATGAATAAAACAACAAATATTTTCTGAGCAAACACTCTGTAACACATACTGTGTGAGAAGCACTGAAAAATTAACTATTTTGGAAACTTGGGGAGATGTCCTAGGGGAGTGTTAAAGGACACAGAGGACAACGATAAGGGTCCGAGATCATGTAAGTACTAGGTGGCCATGATGGCCCATCAACAATACCGGCCTTGGAAAGAGGAGGCAGGGTATCCTGAGAGGAAGCTGTCTATGGGGAGTAGCCATACCTGTGAGCTCCAAGACTGAATATGAATATCTACCTCAATGAATAAAGTGGAAGAGCTATGAAAGATGACTTTTGACATCAACCTTCTGCCTCCACATGTACCACTACCCCAATACACATATAAGCATGAATTTATTTACTTACATGCATAGCACATGCACACATGAAAGATGGACAAAGGATAAAGAAATGACTATTTTAACTAGCTCCCATATAATAAATAAAAAAATAATTATTTATTAATAAAGACTATTGGGCTTATAAACATGGACTGCTAGTCCAGGTTGAAGAATCAGTCAGTTTTGGCTCTAGGTTGCTGACTTTGGGTGGCTGTTCCTTTCATGATATCACAGGGTAGGCTTAATTCATTTACTCCCTCAACAACTCTGATGGGACTGTTTTCTTGCTCAGTTGGTTTCAATATTTATTTGGTTGCAACTTATACAACAAAGTATATTCCTAATCAAAATTAAATCAGTTATTTATTAGTGTTCTGATGTTGGTATAGCATCTGGCATAATAATGGAGTTTAACTGTGCTTTTATTCATTAATAAATTTACACGTTCATCCAATTCATTGTTATCAGTGACTGTCTTCTGTAAGCTATACACTAGGGATACACTTGAGTTGTAAGAAAATCTGAGTTAAACCTTCATATAATATTTGTCATTAAGCAAAGGACTCATGTGTGAATTAATATGAAAGAGTGAAATTTATATGACTTTTCTTTATGTATCTTCCTCCTGTGACTCATGAGTTACCAGACACACAGTGGCAGCCACTCACCTCCATCCCTTATCTCATTTGTTGCCTATTCATAACACTAATAGCAATAACGAATGATATGGTAATTGGATGTCTTCATCCCTGCCATATAGTTACTTATTTAATATTTATAAGAACCCCACGAGGTAACCATGAGTATTATTTTCGTTTTACAGTTTGTGATGCTCAGACTGAGTTTAATAGGATATAATGCTGGGCTCTGCAGTTTGTCTCCAGAACCTTCCTTCTCAACCAATACAACATACTCTCTGGACAATTAATTTGTGCTTGAATTTGAACAAACCCTCTTTAGACTATGGAGTGAAGCTAAGAAACTCTTTTTACTTCATTATATGGACATTCAACAGTCAGATCTGATAGTTACATAGGTCTGAGTCTTAGCAACATAGAGAGAATTTAAGTATATGGTGTATGAGCAAGTTTGCTGCCTCACAGGTTTGTGTATGGTCCAAACTGCTTCAACCTTCCTTTGGAATTCCTTCCTTCAAAACAAACCTTTCACAATTCCAGGCAAATAGCTTTGTTTCTGTGGTAGCTGTGTGGATACAACTTGATGTGTATTGAAGTAACAAGAACCATTCTGCCTCTCTTTTCTTGATCCAGCTAGGATCTCCCGCTCTCTTTCCCTCGACCAACAAGGAATAGGAGACCATGGTAAATGAAGACCACATGAGAAAGGGAAGAAACAAAGAGCTAAAGAAGCCCACAGATATCCACAAAGATACCCCCACAAAAGACTGCTGGCAATGGTTGAGAGACAGCCGGGACTGACCTACTCTGCTGATGGGATGGCCAAACACCCTAATAGTTGTGCCAGAAACCCCATCCAAGGACCGAGGAATCTGGATGCAGACATCCACGGCTAGGCCCCGGGTGGAGTGCTGGGAGTCTAATTAGTGAGAAAGAGGAGGGTTTATATGAGCGAGAATTGTTGAAACCAAGGTTGGATAAAGCACAGGGACAAATAACCAAACGAATGGAAACACATGAACTATGAACCAAAGGCTGAGGGGCCCCCAACTGGATCAGGCCCTCTGAATAGGTGAGACAGTTGATTGGCTTGATCTGTTTGGGAGGTATCTAGGCAGTGGTACCAGGTCCTGGGCTCATTGCATGAGTTGGCTGTTTGAAACCTGGGGCTTATGCAGGAATGCTTGGCTCAATCTGGGAGGAGGGGACTGGACCTGCCTGGACTGGGTCTATCAGGAAGATCCCAGTCCTCGGGGGAGACCTTGATCTGAAGGAGGAAGGAATGGGGGGTGGGCTGGGAGGAAGGGGAGGGGGGCAGGAAGGGAGAGAACAAGGGAATCTGTGGCTGTTATGTAGAACTAAATAGTATTGTAAAATAAAAAAAAAAAAAAGAACCATTCTGTATTTAAAAAAATCTAACAGGTAATTCCTTTGAGATGGTGATTGCAGATGTTGTTTTTTGAATTGACCATTAATTAGCACAATTTGAGCTAGTCATGACTAGTCAGGGGATATGTGTCACATCAACCACTCAGAAAAAAGTATATATATATAAAATACATTCTGATAAGAGTAGTTTATAACCCGAATTTTTCTATTTCTCTTTTCTTCAAAAAGATGTCAATTCATTCTATTATAATATTATTTAATATACAAATTATATTGCTATACTAAAATTATGTTTAAAATAAATAAACAGATAAATAAACAAATAATGAAAGTACTGATAATGATTTTTAAAGATACCTGTCTGTCTTCTTTTGCTATGCCCTTTGCTCTTTCAATATGTAGCCCTTTGTTTCTTCCTTGACACCACTCCAACTATTATCTTGCTGTCTTTGTGTCTTTATCAGTATATACACATAAGCCCCAGTTGTAACTCTGTCATAATGTATTTCTCTTATTTCATTTCTTCTCATAGTCTATAAAACAAAGGGAAAGTCAATGCCTTATTTTCACAATCCAAGATAGATCACTGATGTGCTATCTATAAATTCTCTTGTATGCTCACTAGTACAATAGTGGCATGATTATTATGGACACAATCAAATGATTTTTGGTTGGATTTGAACATATGATCCCATGCTGAAAACACCATATGCTTAGGTTCCAACACCTGGAGAAATTAAGATGTTACTGACCTGGAATCTTCTCCCCTGAGGGCTAGATCTCATTTTATCCAAATGTGCTTTGCAAACTGTCAAGGGAGAAAAGCTATCGAGAACCTAAGTGATGACTGGCCTGGTAGAATATCACTAACAGTGCCATAGAGGCTCCTACACCTTGGGGATAACCAGTAGCTGTCTGATAGAACTTAAGACCCCCTCAGAAGGAGTGTACCCATGCCTGTTACTATAAATCTAGTTAGCCAAAAAACACGGCTGGATTGGACATAGATCCCAGGAAAACCTACTACTACCATTTTGCTAAATGGATATCATGCCCAACTCTTTCTTAATACTCATCCTTATACCCACAGATAAGTAAATCTCTAAATCCCCATTGAAGAATCTTCTTTGCAGTAGTTGTAGGTTATTACAGGGAACTAAATCTGCCCAAATTGCAAAGAATAAATAACCATGGAGTGCCGAACTCCAAATAAGTCATCTATAACATAACCTCTACACCTAAGGCTCAAGAATATCAAAGAGGGGATGGAAAGATCTTAAGAGCCAGGAGTTCAGGAGGACTGTGATGAGAAAGTTTCTTCTGGACCCAACAGGGATGTTGCTACCATGAACTTTCAAAATATAGCTTCCTGCACAAGATCCACACAAGACAACACCAGTCAACATGCCAGCATGGTCAGATGAAAAGTTCATGAGGTCCCACTATTAGATGAAAAGATATAAACAGTCAATGGCTGCTGAGAAAATGTTAATCAGTTTTCTTCAGAGATAAGCCCCTGTTAGGTTGCCCAACTCTAAGTAGTCAGCCTTAAACCTATATACCTATGGGCAGCATTAACTGAACTCAATAGTTCCTATTTACACATGTGTGTGTAATAATTATTATTATATAAAATAATTCATAAATTTGAGGAGGGGTTGTCGAAGTGGACAATGGGAGGAACTGAGGGGTAAAAGGGAAGAGTGTACTCATACAAGAAATTCTCAAATAATTAAATGTTATCTCTTAAAGTGGGAAGTTTATTCATTTTTTATAATGTCCTTTGCTTAGGTCTTGATAAGACCATAGTATATATGATAAAGTGGTTATTCTGTAGCCAAACAATGGATGACTGTCCTTAAGCCACAGGATTAATACATCACCCTTTCTCATCTCCTTTGAGGCTGATAGCTCTTTCCAATAAGGGAGACTTCAATGAGTTTTCTCTAATTTATCAACAAGAAGAGCTGTAATAAATGTAGGTTATCATTTATATATAAATAATGTTGTCACCACAACCACAATAAGTTGGTAATTCATATGTTTGCTCTGACCTTTTTGTTGGAGATATTTTTCCTACAGACATACCTGTCTGAAGTATGGAATTGACACACAAGTAAAAGAATCAGTTCCCACACAGTTTGCTTTATGCCACTGATAGGAACAGGATTGCATTATTTCTCACTTAATAGGTGCCTTCATAGTTTCCAAGTGATTAACACCATGGTTTTTTTTTTTTTTTTTTGCTGCATTTTAACAAGTGGCTATCTGTGCTAGCTAGTTTTATGTCAAGTTGACACAAACTAGAGTCATTTGGGAAGAGGGAATCTCAGTTGAGACAATGTCCCCACCAGATATGTGTGTAGGCAGGTCTGTGGTACATTTTCTTAATTAGTGACTGATGTTGTAGGTCCAGTTTATTGTGGCAGATGATGTAAGGAATATAGCAAAGAAAGTTGAATAAGTCTTGGTGATTCAGCCATTAAGCAGCACTGCTCCATGGGCTCTACATCAGTTCCTACCTCTGAGTTCCTGCTTTGAGTTTGTACCCTGACTTCCCTGGAAGATGGACTAAATGTTGGAAAGTGAAATAAGCCCTTTCCTCTCTAGATTGATTTTGGTTATAGTGTTTTCCAATAGCAACCCTAAGACAATGTCCAACATTGGCTTAATCTTAAAGAGGTTTGGCACAGGCCTTTTCAACTAAAGCCAACTCACAATACTAAAAAGATTGACTTTGAATAAAACCATGAACTCTTTTCTGAGATATCTACATCTTGGTCTTAGTTATTGTTGTAATTTGAATGAGAAATACATTCCACAGTCACATGTACTTCATCATTTGCTCCCTAGTTGCTGGTGCTATTTGGGGGCCAGGGGCTAAGGAACTTTTAAGAGGTGGCACCTTGTGGAAGATGTATGTCAGTGGGACTGAGCTTTGACTAGATATAATTTTATTTCACTTCCTGCCTCACCACTGCCTTGCTTATTCTCTCTTAGTTTCATTTGTACGGATGGAAATTTTAGCAGCAACCTTTCTGTCATGCCTTTTCCAACATAATGAATTCTATACCTCTGAAACTGTAAGCTAATAATAAACAAAAACACTTTGTTTATTTTTAACAATCCTCCTTCCCAAGTCGCTTTTCATTATGTTGCTTCATCACAGCATCAAAAAAGTAGCAAATAAAGTCATCCTCCAATCAACCCACGCAATGTAAATGCATTCCTTCTTCAAAGGAACCCCCTGCAGGTGTTGACAAGTAAGAAACTCTGCTAACTACAAGCATGGGTTTTATTATTGATACTGTACACATTCTTCATCTCTTCCAAGCAAAATTAATAACAAAATGATCAAAGATGTCCAGTTACCATTGAAGACAGACATTACTCTTTCCTTAAGAGTTTGTACATCTGAATTTGAACAACATTATTATTTGCAACATAAAGGAAATGACACCCACACTTCTCTTTTTGTTCATTCAAGTACTCCCCCTCCGCACACATACTGGGTAACCAATGTCTACCATCAAGGCCTAAATCACTAGATAGTATTGAGCTGAACTGGGTTTCCTGGCAGCCTACCAGCAGCTACACAGATCAAGCTGTTTAAAACTCTCCAAATTATAATTTTAACCTTGTAAGAAAGATACAGGGCAATTTGAAAATCTTATTTTGATCATTAACATATACTACTGAGAGAAAACAAATGGTAGTCTTTTCCCTGGACATGTATTTCTTGTTTGCTCATGCTAATTAGTAGAATTTGCATAAATGCATAATAATGCTGTGTGTTCTTCAATGTATGCAGCACTCATTTCTTTTTAATGTCAGTAAATATTCCCACATTGCAAACAGATTACCTACCTTTGACCAGGTTAAATGTGGGAGCTTTGCCTCCTTCTATTTGTGGATGTATTGAGTTACAGAATGTATCAGTCACATCTGCAAATCACCTGAGCAAGCATCTTTAATTTATGAGTTGAGAAGCTGAGGAAAAGATCACTAGGATCTGGGATTCCAGGATGTCTAAGTGAGAATGTGTTTCTGGGGCTGCAGAAATGGTTCAGTGGGCAAAAGTGCTTGCTATACACACTTAACAGCCTGAGTTTAGAGCAGAGAAAACCAGATGAAGTACCATTAGCATTTATGATCCACGTGCAACCCTATGGGGAGATGGGAGGTGGACACGGAGAATACCTGGAAGCTCATAGGCCAGTTAGCCCTAGAGACCCTATCTTAAGCAAGGTGGAAAGGGGGAGAACTCACACTTGTTTTCTAACTTTTACACATATGCCATGGGTGTGTGACTGCCTTCACATATGGGGAAGCAAACATCTATATATATATATATATGTGTGTGTGTGTGTATACATACATACATATGTATGTATACATATATACATATATATATAATCACAGAGATCTGCATGCACACACACACACACACACACACACACACACACACACCACTGAATGCATATACACAATGTACTTCTCTTACAGTGACATTAAGGGACACTTTGGAATGTGCATTCTCCTAAGTCAACATGTTCCATCCTCTTTACTTTCTCTCTGTTCAATGCTGAGAAATAAAAACTGGGAGTCAAAATCAGTATTATGTAATGATTAAATGTATTAGGCTTGTCAGTCAGGCTGACCTGAATTTCACTGTCAGTCCTCAACCAAATTAAAGTCCATTAAAAAAGTAGGAAATAACCAAGAACATTTTCTAAAATAAGAGTAACGAGGGACACACTGACATACCAATTACGGAACACATTACAAACATCATATCATTACAATGGTGGAAACAAAGTGATTTGGATCATATCAGGGACCAGTTCATCTGGAGCAAGAAAACACTGTGCAGCCCAACTTAGAAGACTCTGAGCTCATGATGGCGCATGCCTTTTCCCCCAGTTGCTGAGAGGGAGAGACTGGAGGATGAAGAGTTCAAGGTCATGCTTGGGTACATAGCCATTTTGAGGTCAGCCCACACTATATGAAACCCTGTCTCAAAACCAAACCAAACCAACCAAATCAAAACAAAAAGCAAACCAAAACGAACTTAGGAGAATGTAAACCTGTAATTTGCTTGATAATGATTCCAGATAAATGAAGAAACATGAATTGCTCTGAAAATGGTGTAGCAAAAATGGCTTAATTGGGATAAAAATCTGATTATGTCACTCTATCATGTACTTTTTACAATCTCCCAGTCATGTCAGAAATTTCATATGAAAAATTGAAGCTATATTGAAAACCATAAATATTGAAGCTTAAAACTGACATAATCTTTGGATTTACAGAAAATTAAGCACCACATTATTAGGCAAATAAGATATTTAATTATAGAAAAAGTTTGTCAACTATTTTTTAATTCTATTCCAATCTGGCTGCAGCAGCTTAGGGAAATGAATTTAAACTTGATGAGGATTAAGCAGTTCTTCAAATGTCTTATTTGTTTGAGACACTGAGGTGTTCAGACTGGTTTTGAACTAACTATCCTCTTGTCTCTCTTTTCCTAAGTGCTTCGAGGCATATTCCATCATTCTCAGCAAAACCTCTTAGTCAAGATTCTAGTTAAGTTGACTTAGCAGGACAAGGAAGAGACCAGATCTGCACCTGTGTGTAGCCACTTTCCAATGAGTTTGATGAGCACTGAATTCCAGACAGATCCTCCTCAAAAGTAATTCACCTGAAGACATGCTACGAAGTGGGAGTACTCTGAGTAGGTTATGCCAAAATCACAGATGAACATGCTTTTGGCTTTCCACAATGTCAGAATTTATTGAAAAGTAATCAGTTCACAAGGTGTGGAAAATAGAGGAATTTTGCCAGATAATTCCACCTACTTTAATAATCTGCCCTAGGCTAGTGGATCTTCTTTTATCCTGATATCAATTATAGTAATTATTAACATCAAGTCTCAATCACACATCATGTAACACTTAGTAAACACACACACACACACACACACACACACACACACACACACACACACTCATTATGTGGTTTAAGAATAAGTACAAGTTTAAAAAACTATGGCAGAGTTTAAGAGGCTTCATAATTATACTAATAGAAATGCAAATACAGTCTGTATTGATAACACACTGAATCTAAGTTATCCTCAGGGAAGATTAGACCAGAACAGAGTCAACTGAGAATGAAAATGAACTTAGTTTCAGAGATGAAGATGTAAGGCTAGATCCTGAGCAGTGAGCAGGTGGATGGCTGAGCAGATGAATGAGCAGATGTCAGTTGAGTAGGCCATGTCAGCAAGGAGGCAGGGAACAAAGCTGAAATGGAGCTCCAGGGACATTGGGAGTTCTCTTTCTGTCATCCTTGATGCACCCTGAGTATCATATGACAGGCCGCTGGGGCCGTACTAGCATAATGTCAGGGGTCCACCACTTTACAGGAACCAGCTGACCATCTTACACACTTTTCTCAGTCTGGCATATCTGATAAATCGTTTGGCCTGCTTCGTATGCCTGATATGATTGAAGGTGCCCATATTTCTCTACAGTCTTGATTTACCCTGATAAATGCACAGGATAGAACCTTTCTCCTGAGGGACAAGTCATTTGTCAGTCTCTATAGCAGTGGCAGTGCCAGACAGATGGTGCTATCACAAACCCACCAATCCACACAGTCATCCTCCACTCTCAAAGTGGAATCAAAAGCTATTTCTTTCTCTCTTTTCTACATCTTTCCTATCAGTAGCTGTGGAGATTTATAGCCTGCCTGTCCTGTTGTCTTCCTCTCAAATGATAAAGTTATCATCATGTTTTCTTTTGAATTAATCTTAAAATTATTTTTTTAAGGAAATAAACTCAAAAGGGAACCAGGATTTCACTGGTGTCTTGGTTTCTATTCTATTGCAGTGAAAAAACATCATGGTCAAGGCAACTTGTAAAAGAAAATCATTTAGTTGGGGGTTTGCTTACAGTTTTAGAGGGTTAGTCCCTGGCTATCGTGGCAGGGAGCATGGCAGAAGGCAGGCAGGCATGGCACTGGAGCAGAAGTTGAGGGCATACATACTCATCATAGGCTCAGGCAGAGAAAAAGAGACTGGGCCTGGCATAGGCATTTGAAACCTCATAGCTTATCCCCAGTGATATAGGTTCTCCAACCAGGTCATGCTTCCTGATTCTTCCTAAAGGGTCTGACAACCAGGAATCAAACATTCAAATATATGAACCTAGTGGGCCATTCTCATTCAAACCATCACACCTGATAGCAAGTTGATATGGAAAACTATAACTCTAATGAGAAAAAGAACAACAATCTAAGGCAAGATGGCTCTTGTGGACAAGTATTTATGCTACAGTTTTTATGAGGAGAGGTGGAGGAAGATGCTAATCACTAAGAGCAGCAATTAGGTTGATCTTTATCCTGACTGATAGGTGGGCTGTTATAAAATACAGAATAGACCTGTGCTTAGGTTTGGGGAGATGTATGGGAAGGACATACATCTCACAGGTTTATGCATATACACATCCCATCATTCATATATCTGAGATAGTAAATAGGAATTTCTCTCTAACATGTTGCTTCGTGGCTACGTTATCCCTCACTGTTTGAATGCATCATTAATTCAAGCTCACCTTACTTATCTTTTTACCAGGAAGTGACTGAACTTGAATTGTCCTCAGGAGGGAAAGTACTGATTTTGGTCCTACTGGGAAAGGGTGTTCTTGGAGATAGGATAGTCAGTTATATTCAGAGTAAAAAAAAAAAATCTTACATAGTAGAGGTTGATTATCCACCACTGCTCTGGTTAGGAATAAATACAGCTTCTGAGTCACATGCATAGGCTGCCTTGAGTTTCAAAATTGTTGCTGTAAGAAATTACTGCCAATGGGGGCAGAACATAATACAAATTTACTATACCATCTTTCATTAGGCCAGTTGTCTGAAATTATTTTCACCCACTTATGGACAGTCCATTTGTCCATCTTTACTATCTTCTAAGACTACAGTCTCTATGTCTCTTTGCACCTTCTTTCATCTTCATTTTTGAAGATGCTGCATGACATTTTCAATCATGCTCAGATTCTGTCACATCCCAAGCTGTTTAAGTCTTTTTCTTACTCCCTTTTGTAAGGACACTGATAAGTTATATGTTGGCTCCACCTGGATAGAGCAGACTAACTTCACACTTTTAGAAGTTTTAATTTAATCATACCTGCAAAGTTCTTTTTACTAATAGTAGCCAGCATTATTGGGTAGTCATAATATCATGAAGATTTTCTTGTCTCAGTTAAACTTATAGCCTTAACTCAGGGGTAAGAATAATGGACATTCATGCTCATTAGAACATACATTAAGATAAACTTCAGGGACAAAAAAGGGAAGTTTTTAAAGGAATTTTATTATAGAGAAAATATGGAAGTCATCCATAAAAGAAGCCATAAGAGAGGGTTTCCTAAATGATTAGGATTCCTGGGTAATTGAAGGAGGCTCCAAAGGAAGTTTGTTTTTGAGGGCATTTTGTCTAGAGGTTAAATAATCTTTTCACTAAGGAAATACATTGTTCTTTGAAATGATAGGACAGTGATATGGATATGTGGAATAGTCACATCAGCTGACCCAACCATGAGGTGTCCCTGAGCTTCTCCACCCATGTGATTTGACTGGGTTGTCCACATACATCTTTAAAGGCCAGTGTGGTACCTTCTCACATACAGCTTTTGGGCAGCTGTGTTTATTAGATTGCTGTGAAAGAGAAGAGAAATAATTAAACATGTCAAAAATATTCAGGGTATGAACCATTGACCCTTGCCCAAAACTCTCTGGCATTTTGGGCCTCTATCCAAGACAGAACTTCTGGCCAAGAGAGGGCTGCCAGTAGAAACAATGATGCTTTGGGCGTCTGGCCATGACAGAACAGGTTGATTTAGAAGTTGTCACCCCACTGTGCTAGAACGTAGCAGAGACAAAGAAAAAAGAAGTCCTGACTTAGCAAGGGAAGAAACAAATAATAATTACAATGCTCTGAACTGAGTTTAGAGGGTATTCACATATTATAGTGTGGCAAGAGCAAACTCAACAGCATCTTATACACGGCACTTAATAAACCCTTCGGATTTATTTTTTAATGTTTAATTCATTTGACACTTGCAAAACCCAATGAAACTACCAATTCATCTATAAGTCTAATGTGATTTAGATTAAAAAGTAAAAACAGAGAAAATGAGCCTACTGGGCTGGAGGGAAACCGGGGACCCAAAGTGAATTGTTGAAAATCATATTTTTTTTAAGTGGAAGATCACACAGGGCCCCATGACTCCTGCTCCACAAATTTCAGTGTCTGTAAGTTCTTTCTGAAACCTTTCTCAGGCCAGAGTAAGATGAGGAGCTATAGCTTGGGTCTTGAATGTCCCAGAAGCTCATCTGTTGTGTACTTGGTACACAGAAGATGGTGTTATTAGGAGATGCTAGAAAGTTTAGGAGGGGAATTTTATTTGAAATGAGTAAGAAATGGGGTACAGCTTTGAAGAGGATATTGAAAGCCTAGACCACCCTCCCTCTTTGATTACTATCTATACAATATGAGCAGTTGTTTAGGTATCTGCCTCTGCCATGATGTACTTGCCATATCGCAACCCTGAATTTGACTGACCCACTCAAACATGTGTCAAAGCCTATGAAACTATAAATCCAGGTCTGCTTTTTTCTTTTAACCTGATTTTGTTCAGGTGATTTTTTCACAGTGAGTGTCAACTTGACACAGTCTAAATAGTCACCTGAGAGTGGAATCTCAATTGAGGGATGACCCACATCAGAATAGCCTATAAGCATGTCTGTGAAGGGTTGTCTCCATTTTTCATTGATGTAGGATGGCTCATGCCACTGTGGGTAATGATACCATTTCTTGGCCAGGTGTTTCTAGACCAGTGGTTCTCAACCTGTGGGTCGCAACTCTCTTGGCAAACCTCTGTGTCCAAAAGTATTTACATTATGATTCATAGCAGTATAAAAGTTGCAATTATAAAGAACAATGAAAATTTTGTGATGGGAAGAGGTCACTGCAACATGAGGAACTATATTAAAGGGTTCTAGCATAGGAAGTTTGAGAAGCACTGTTCTAGACTGTATAAGAGAGCTAACTGAGTATAAGCTTGCCTGCAAAACATCTAGTAAGCAGAATTCTTGTTTCTCACTGTACTTCTTGGCTGTGAATTGAGTTCTTTAGTCAGATGTATGCTGTGTGCTCTAGCAACTAGACCAGCCTTTGAGTTTTTACTATGGCTTTCCTCAGTGTAGTACTCTGCTCTGGAATTGTAAGCTAAAGTAAACTTCCTCGTCTAAATTGCTTCTGGTCAGACTATTTCATCACAGCAACAGAAACCAAACTAGAGCAGAGAGAGAAATCGCTGACTGAAGTGGCAATAGTTCTAGAAAGAGGCACAGTTTGCCCTCATCCTGTCTGGAACCCAGAAGGAAATTCAGTCATGCCACTCCTATACCAAGTCTTATGATTGTTGCTACAGAAGTACCTAGAGACAACTAAATGCCCTATCTGGTGAGTGATTCACAGACCAACACAAAGGTCTGGTACCCAGTGTTCTGTTACTCAGGATGTTCCAGGTCAAACTGTGTAGCCAGGGTCTTCTTCACTCGCCCTTCTCAGAGTCAGAGTATTGTGCTTCTGTTTCTGTCTCAACTGATACTGGTGCAGTTAGAACTGTTTGAGTGCCATGCCAAAAGATCATGAGCACTCCTTTCTCCCATCATCCCTAAAGGTGTGATTTCTACCCTCTCATTCAATGAAGAGAATTATTATTGAAGACACTCTCAGTGTGTCTCCTAAGCTTTGTGAAGCCGAACAACAGCAGCTGATCTGCAAGCCTGTGTGTGATGTAATTACCACCTGGAATTACAAATTTGATGTGCATTGAGTCTTCCTTAGACACTTAATTGCTTTTTCCCTCTTATTTCCATCCTTGAGCAAAACTCTCCGGAGATTTCACCATGGGTACTTTGTTAATAAAACCAAGGAAGGCACTGACAGATAATTTATGAGGACTGTTATGACAGTTTGGCAGACAGTGAGGAAAAAGTACACATCACATGCAGACACTGTCTGGTGTAGACACTCAATTGTTTATTTTAAAAAATAGTGACATGGATTCAGTACTGGAGGGAAATTAAGTAAAAATTGCAAGATAAAAGATCTACTGTTTTCCTAGCATCAAAAAAAAAAAAAAGTCAAAGAGTATATTCTGATCTGTCTGGAGTTCATACAAAATCTTGAGGAGTATGGCTTGAAGAAGATTTAAAGATTATTTGGTCCACACCCTCAATCTGGTCCATAACCTCAATTAAATAGAGAGACATGAGATATGGGAAGTTGGAAAAAGAGTAGTTGCTAGCCAGATGTGGGGGTATGTTTTATAATCTTGACTATGTAGGAGGCTGAAACAGGATGACTGCAAATTCAAGGCTGACTGCAAGGCTGGGCAAGTTCTGGCCAGGCGAGGGAATTTAGTGAAGCTCTACTATGACATACAAAGTTATAAAAGGACCGGGGATATTCTGCAGTGATGGAGTACTTGCCTAACATGCATAAGACTGAATTCAATCCTCAATACTGAAAAGAGGGGGGGGGGGGCTAGTACAGGTATTATAACTGGAATCTGGTTTCGTATTTCCTGCTCTTAGATTCTTTCACCAGTAGCAGAATCTACATTCAGAAAAAAGTAAAAATTGGAGAAAAAACATTTGACTCGATAAATTAATAAGATTCAACATTATCATGGCTGTAAAAGTGAGCCTGAATTGGAGTCTGTATAAGAGCAAGAGGATTCAGTCTGGGGTTTGTGAAATCTATTGAACACTTCTCATAGAGACCAGAGGTGGCTTCCAACTCTGATGGTAGAGAGAATGACATGGCACCAAAACCAGAGTTTAGATATTATTTTCATCTGTTTTCTATTATAGCAACAATACCTGAGGTTAGGTACTAGCCTAGGGAGAGGTTTTGTTTCGTTTCGGAGAATGAAAGCACAAGACTAGGCTGGCCCATATGCACCCTCATAAAAGCATGATGTAATTACCACCCAGAAACCATCACAACAAGAAACCAGGGTTGGAAGAAGACCATTTTACTCTTTCATAACAATCCTCTCTCTCAGTGTTTAACTAAGGTTCCATAAGAATTACAGAGATCCTTTCAGGATCCATGCCTTCAGAGACCTGACCCCACCTCTTAAAAGTTCATACTCTCCATACTGCCATATTGTGAGCCAAGATTGCAACCTAGGAGCCCCTGGTTATTGGTTTATTTGTGTTTCCACTTTACAAGTTCTTAGCCTCACTAATAAACAAAATTTAAAATTGGACTAAGAAAGAACTCACATTTTTAGAGTGTGAAAGAAAACCATCAGGGTAGGCAAGCTGTACATCTTGTCATCTGCTGGCTGGAAGGAGATGTAGAGAAACAGAGAAAGTCATGTCTTTTGAGAAAAAGTCTGGCATATTCAGCAATGGAGATCTGCAAGCAAGCCTATGGTAGAAGGAGAGGGGGAGAGTCATAAAACAGGTGAGAAAACCCAGACTGTCAGAGGCAGCATGTTGAAGCTTTCAGTCTGTATGTGAAAAAGAGAGAGAAGGAAAAGGAAAAGAAGTGTCCTTTGAGTTAGAACTCAGTAAACTGAGAATGGTTAGCAGTGAAGTTGTATAAACATTATATTGGATGAATACATTACCTCATTAAGGGTATAATTATTTCTCCCATCTGCTTAGCATGTCTTTTTTAGGTGAATCAACTTTGCTGTGGGGTAGTCTCCTGGCCAGGTGATTGACAGGCCCAGATGAATTAACTTTTAAGGAGGAGACAGTAGTATTTGATTCTTTAAAGCAGATAAGATTGCCCAGTTTCTACCCAGGGTGAGAAGTAGAATACTGATTCCATTTTAAAAACAAACAACAAACAAACAAAAACAAAATAAAAAAGTATTTTTCTTTTAATGAACCCCAACAATACCCTGAGATTTCTACCTTTTCATAAGGTATTCTAAATGTTAAAAAGGATCAGTTGTAACATTTCCCTTTCTATTGTTACCAGGAAAATTGGAGGTTGAGTCTGAAGCTGATCATGAGGGAGAAGTACATCCTCAAGGCTCTTCAAGCCTGCGAATCCTTGTAACACCTTGACAGACAGACTCATACAGATCATAACCAAACCATAACAAACCTGCAACCTGCACTCTTAAACGGCCTTGACTGGACCAACCTTGGGAGTATTTACCCAGCACCAAAAAGGTGACTTAATACGAGATTCAATCACTGCTCAGGTGGATAACACATAGTAAGGGAACTGACAGGAAACGTTAATAAAGTATCATTCACTCAAAAGGAAGTAGTTTGAATCTAAACTAAGCACACCATCCCAAAGCTAACGTGATCCCTACAGTAGCATTTCCTGGGTAGATCAGGGCTGATATTCATCCCTGGGAAGAAACACAATTTCTATGCGCCTGACACTTTTTTTTTTTGAGACAGGGTTTCTCTGTGTAGTTTTGGTGCCTGTCCTGGATCTCCCTCTGTAGACCAGGCTGGCCTTGAACTCACAGAGACCTGCCTGGCTCTGTCTCCCGAGTGCTAGGATTAAAGGCATGTGCCACCATCACCTGGCTCCCCTGACACTTTCTATTATAAGGTAAGTTGATGATCCTTAGTGTGTGTCTCTGAGTCCACTGGCACAAAGGGGAGCCGAGGCTAAGTCTCGTGCTATGGAACTTCCCACCATATCCTAAAAACCTATAGTCATAAGCCACCTTTGCTCTGGAGATTTGAAGGTTCTTTCACACATCCCCCTGCCCCCTGTCCCCCCTTCCCACCTCAGTGTCTAAAGCAACTCCTCTTGGAATTTGAAGAGAAAGCTCTTTCTTTTCTTTGAGATGCATCTTGAAGAGAATCTTACCCCACCCCTACCTCTGAATACTGAGTCTTTCTCTCCTAATTACTCCTTCTGAAGAGTAATCTGTCAGCTCCTTCCTACAAGCCTGATGCTCTTTTCTGCTTAAAGCAAGATGTGATCTATTCCTCCATGAAACCACAGTTATCTTGGCAAGCAAGATATTATCAAAACAGTGTGAAATTTCTGATTGGGAGGTAACTTCTTTGTGTGGCTGGCACCAGGGCTTCAGCTTTTCACTTCCTGGGGACATTTCAATTTCCTGGGGACTATGGTTTCAATAGTCTGATATCACATGGAGGGACGTGATTTTCTTCACTCTAAAAAGGAGTATTATAGCAAGAGGAAACTGTAGGAGCTGGGCAAGGGCTAAGAGACAAAAAATAAATGACTCTTGCTGAATATTTACCTTTCCAAATGGGAAGTTTCCTCATGCAATCTTTGGGTTTTATTTGTTTGTTTTTGTAGGCTTGTTTTTCTTTCTTTCCTCCCATACCTGTTCTAATTTAAACTTGACTTGTAGGTTTCAGTTTATAGAAAACTTAATGATCTTCATTAAGAATCTCATTAAAGGAAACTCTAGATGCAATTTTAACTTTTAAAATTGATTATTGCTATAATTATTCAAGATGACATTTTCTTTTTTTTTCAATTTGTTGTTGTTACTGGCATTTTTTTAAATGTGAGATTCTGGGAAAACTTTACCTATGTTTCCACTGCTGGGACCCAACACCTGGAAAATACAAAGCACACAGAACAGGCTCAATAAACTATTGCTAAAAACAAAACCAGCCAACCAACGGAACAAAATGTCCAAAATACAAATTCAGAAATCTCCATGGCTTTCGTTCTCACACTGTATCCTCCACAGTAAGAGATGCTGTTTAGAAAGAAATAATTTATTATTTTAAAGTATTGTTGAGTATTTAGGATAGATGACAGGAGGCAGTGGTGGGACACTTCTAGATTTTGTATTAAACCCTCTGATGTTTCAGTGTCTGTTAACCTGAGGTCTGTAAAATCCTTTGAGGAACTAAGAATTTGGGCACTTGCCATTCTCCTGGAATCCAAGCATGTAAGGAGTCTTTTGGAGGCTAACAGATCGACAGACGGGCTCCTTTGCAGGGTATCTGTTTCTTCTTGTA